>NW_010125399.1:9053-10215 GCF_000699245.1 Pterocles gutturalis
CCCCGGTGCCGGCACGGGCAGGGGTGTGCTCGTTACAGCAGCAGCTGTCACACCCTGGTGCTACAGAAACCATCACCGTTAGAGGCAATCTAGAACGACACACACACATCCACACATCCTTCAAACAGCATCACATCAGCCGGCCCCGGACTGGAGTCCAAAACATGCCTTTGACCCCTCGAGGGCTTGGAAAAGCCAAGGTGCAGGTGGCCCCCCCAACCCAGCCTTCCAGGGACGCTGCCAAGCTGCTGGGCGCTTCCAAAGGGATGTGAAACCATCCGCCCTGGGTGGGAACACCGGGCTAACCGCTGACCGAGGCAGACTGAGCCTCTCACAGCAAACCCGAGAGCCTCCGGATCCCCATCGCTCCCCAGCCTAGCAGAGAGGTGTGGCCGAGGGGAGATGTTTCTGCAGAAGCACAAGCAAAGCCATTGCTGCGAGGCGTTGAGTGAACAGCTCGGCAGGAGCGAAAACCAGTTTGCTCCAGGGACAGGTAAGGAAGGGAACGCTCCGCAGTTACACCGGCTGAACTGCACTGGAGAGAGCTCCTGCTCCTCGGCTTCCAGGGCACAAACTGACTGCAAGGTGAAGTTCAGGAAAACATCCCGTCCATGCTGGAAGAGAACGAGAAGGGATTTTCTGTCCCAACAACACCTGACCCCGGCACCTGCTCACAGGGGGGAGGACGGTCTGAACTCAGGAACCTTGCTGCTGCAGAGATTGCCAGAGAAGCGTGTCCCCTCCCTTCCCAGCTGGGGGAATAACCGTCCAAAACCGTCGAGCGAGGGGAGCTCTGCTAAGCACAGGGCACACGAGCATCAGAACAAACCAGATCCTGGGACTCGGGAAACAGCTGGCAACGAAAGCGCGCTTCGGCGGGGAAACCTCCGAGGAACAGCTCTTGTGCGGTTAATTAGAAGGGACCGCTTCGTACCCGAGTGCCGCCCCCATGGGGCAGGAGCTCTCTGCTGTGCACCAATTATCTTTCGCTTTTTATGCTGCAGAGGCTGACCAGCCCCGAATCGGGGGGTTTTCCAGGGAGACTCTCATTCACGCATGAAAAACACAAACAAAAGCCGCAGGAACGCTCCACGAGGGACCCAGACGAGAGCTCCCGTTTGGGTGTTTTCCTCGCGCCGGGCAGGGCTCTCCCGGGGGCGGC
>NW_010125400.1:0-22280 GCF_000699245.1 Pterocles gutturalis
GGAGAAGGACTCTCAATGTGAGAAGGGACACTACATTGTGGCATGGAAAGACTGTGAGGAGCCCTCCCCTGAGGAGGAAGGAGCTGCGGACTGACTGCACCCCCCCTTCCCTGCCCCCTGAGCCGCCTGGGGGGGGAGAAGGTACAGAACAAAGCCTTTGGGCTTT
Organism: Pterocles gutturalis; assembly: GCF_000699245.1. NCBI lineage: Eukaryota > Metazoa > Chordata > Aves > Pterocliformes > Pteroclidae > Pterocles > Pterocles gutturalis. The sequence goes on from NW_010125400.1 coordinate 167, forward strand.
GGGAAGAAGGGAGGGGTGGGGGAGAAGTGCCTTTTTAAGACATGGTTTCTCTCTCAGTATCTTGCTTCTTATTGTAAATAGTTAATACATTTAATTGCTTTCTTGTTCTTCCCAAGTCGTGTCGGTTTCTTGCCTGTGACCGTAAGTGGTGAATGAAACCCTCCCTGTCCCTGCCTCAGCCCAACAGGTGTTTAGCAAAAACTGTCCCCGTGGCTTTATAAACCACAACAGGTATTTTTTTCCAAGGCATCACTGAAGTATAACATCTCAATACTTTTGCCTGTTGCTTTGGAGTTAAGGAGACGATACTGTGGAACAGTGGGATGGCAGTCTGTAGAGCTCTTAGAAATCTCTGTGAAATACTTTTGCCTTCCTTGAGACCCTGGCACACAAACGATGGTAGAGTGTGGGCAATGTAGATGGACTTGTGAGATTTCCTACCAATATAATGTTATACTCTTTTATTCCTCCTTCTCCCCAGCAAGGGAATAGCTCAAGCGTCTTCAGTAATGTAGCTGACAATGAACTAGGCAGGAAAATAGTGCTGGTTGCTTGTGTCAGTGACTTTCTCTCCTGCATTTCCATGTGACGGGTTTCACCTTCCTCATGTACAAAATCAGCCTCTTCACTTGTTAATACTGTTGCATCCTTGCTCTACTGCTATAAATGAACACTGCCATGTGTGTCTGGTAATCCTTTCTTGCATGCATCCAGCATCCCCTTACAAATCTGTGTTTCTTAGATAGAAACAATCTATAGTAGCACTGGTCATCTGCACTCTAACACATGTCATCTGATCCCTGTTTATTTAATAAAGAGTTTGCATTTGGAAACCACTGGAAGTAATTCAACAGTGAAGGGCTATGGATTTAAGTATTATGGATTTATTTAAGTGGAGAGAAAACCAGTCTGGTTCATGCTTAAATGACGATGTTGAGTCCTGCCAATTCAGCTGGGGGGGAAGCTCTCTGCTTCGTAACTCCCCTGCTTGGCCCATGGGACATTTGCCACAGAGGGGAAATGAGAACTCCTTGCCTCATATTCCCTCCTGAGGACAAAAGAGAAGAAGAGATGGAACTAAAATCTGTTTTCATTAAAACTTCACCATTGTAAACAAGGGATCTGAATAACAAAATGGATGAAGTTGCACAATTTAGACAAATGGAATGGTGTACTTAATTTTGTTAGCAAAAGTTGCGGTTTTGGCATTGCAGTAGTTAATTTCTTAGCTTTTGATTTAAGACAATTTTAACAAGCTTCCCCTTTCCCCAGCTCTATTACTACCTTCTTTTAACTGCAGAGCCTGAAAAAAACACAGAGAAAATGAAACATCAAAGCAGGTATGGAAGCATCATCAGGTCCTGAAACAGAAGTCAATAATCTGATTTCACATTAGTTTAAACTGTCATTAAAACATCACATCCATTTAGAAAAGACACAGCTGCCCAACTTGGAAGAGCCATTCTAAACTGCCAGAAGCATCTCTCCCTACCCCTGCTTCTTTTGCACTACTGCACATGCTTACATGATGCATGCTGAGAATCCAGTTTGGAAAAGGCAGCCAAAAAAAAAAAAAAAAAAAGAAATAGCAGAATGGCTACCTGGGAGAAAGTGAGAAAGAGAGAGAAAGGAAAACTGTGTGCATAAACACACTAACAACATCCACAGACACAGTCTAGGAGACAGAGATGGGTAATCTAATGTGTGCAAGGGCAGCTAAAAAAAAATAGTTGTTCAACAGATTAGGTCTCCCCTCAGAAAACCCTGGTGCTAAAATTTTGATGCCATAGGAATCCTGAAGAAGATACGGGTGTGAAAACGAAGGTGGTGTGGGAAGAGCTGTACAGCAACCCAGCCATGGCATGTACAGCTACTTGCCACAGCAGGCAGGCCATGGCCCTGCTGGCTATAACTCTGCCATCTTTGTTCAAATTCATTAGTGCTCTAATCTAATAATAGCCCAAATATAGCTAAGCAGAAAGGGTAGGGGTATCATCTGGCCTGATCTAAGGAGAGGACCCATCTGAACTGCTGTATACGGAGATAGACTGATGTCAGTCCCAGTAAACAGACCTCTGCCTCCTTTCCTGCCCTGCGTAATGCTTTGAACATAAGCATTAGGCACATCACTGTTCAGCTGGAAACTACCTCAAATTATGAACCTCAGTCACCCATGGATGCTCAGAAATCTCTCTCCTGAGGTGATAATGGATGCTATCTCTTACAGACATAGAATCACAGCACCGCTGAAGGTGGAAGGTACCTCTCGAGACTGTCCAGTCCAACCCCTTGCTCAGAGCAGGGTCAGCCTGGGCTGCTTGCCTAGGACTGTGGCCAGTCAGGTTTTGAACCTCTCCAAAGATGGAGACTCCACAACCTCTCTGGGCAATGTCTTTCAGTCTTCAGTCACCCTTACAGTAAAAATATGTTTCTTATATTTAAGCAGATTTTCTGAAAAGAGCCTGTCTGGCTTCTTTACACCCTCCCATCTTCTATATGTATACATGCATTAATAAGATACTCCTCTGAACTGAAAAAACACGTAGAAGTATCATCACAGTGTATGGTCATAGATGCATCACCCAGGAGTCAGAAAACACCTAAAGTCACATGCTGTGTAGTGTGGATGTGGCCAATCTACTCCAAAAGAAGCTAGCCTTAAGCAGCATGGACGCAAGCCAGACTGTGCCACTTGGCCTATGGGTCAGGATCTACTTCCTTGATCACTTCTCTTTAGCACTAGAGACATAACCTTCAGGTACATTGATGTTGTGTTGGCTCACTCCTTGGCTTTGGGTTCCAGTGCTCTGACTTTTTTCTCTTAGCCTTGCCTGCTATGAAGAGGTGGTCCATAACAGTGAGGGTACAAAACAGTCAGAGTTGGTCTGAGGGACAGGGATCCGTCTCTCACCTTTTATTTAGCAGCACAGACATGACAAAACTTCAAAGGGCACAGTGTTTTTACCCCGGATACCCTATTACCTTGCCATTAGGAGACACTCTAGGGCAGAGGGGCTGAGTAGAGCCATCAACTCTTTGATGAAATGCTCTCAGAAGGGCTGCAATTGCTCTGCTGAAGTTGGGAACTGACGTTTCATTGTACCTTGAAGTCTCCTCAGAAGAAAGTTCTGCAGTATAGATCCCAGGGAAATGGAGACACCTCACATTTCCTTATGGCTCCTCATCCTTTCCACTCAGACAGCCAAATACTGGATTTAAGCAGAATGGATCACCCCTGGAGGTGGTCATTGGAGAAGCATACTAAATAATGCAGTATTAACATGAGAGGAGTCCACAGACTCTGTACAGTCAGTGGAAAGACAAAGGCACTGAAGTTAAATAGCATGTATCTCCACATGAAGGTCTCTAGATAATTCATTTTTACCCACTGACATTCTGAATTCACAGTTCTGTTGAGTCGACTGACCCACTCCCCCTTCCTCTGTTCTGCCCTACTCCAGAGCAAGCATCATGGAAGTCTGTTTGGTGTAGCAGTGCCCCCAGTTAAGCAGGAAGGATTTAACTGTAAACAACTGCAGCCCAGTGAAATACGTACATCCAACTCCAATGAAGTTGCCAAGATTTTCCACGATGAATTCCATCTATAGCCTCCCCTAGCTGGTTTTACAATGCTCAGCTCATCAAGTTTACAGTGGCAGTGTATACAACTGTTTATATTCTTGCAGATAGCTGTGGAATCACAGTGGGGTCTCCAACGTTTCTAAGTTTGGTTTCACAGATTTAACACAACCTACACTTGAGGGAAGAACAGGACAGAAAAGGTAGAAGATGGTGCAAAATAGCTTCCAGCCTTGCAGAAAGGATCACGAGAATTTGAATTGCGGTACTAAAATATCCTGAGTAGGATTGCAGCTGCTTTCAATAACAAAGTCTCAATGCCTATTGTTTTGTTCCTTACATACAAACAATTCCAAGTGGTTGCTTTAATTAAGCTGAACACAAAGCTCCGATATCTCTGGCCAGAATTACTTCTGACAGCTACAGGAGTTGCAAGACCTCCGTCTTGCAGGCCTCCAGAATTTAACCTGTCTGCAAATAGTAGGTTGCACAGCCCCAAGGTTCTTCTTGCTGGGATGAAAACAGACAAAACAATGTTCAGTTTGTAACTACTTTCAGCTTAAAAAAAAAAAAAAAAAAAAAAAAGAAAAAAAGAAAAAAAAGTTAAAAAACCTTCAGAAATCCAAAGATTGGGAACTCTTAGCTGCTAGCTCATAAAATACAAAGAAAAGAATGGCAGCTTGTTTACTGTTTCTTTTCGTCTTCAGAACAAAACAAAACCATCTACAACTGACTTCAGATCAAAAAAAAAAAAAAGTACAGTGGATAAATCCTGAATTATTTTCTTAATACAAACCAAACAAACATGATCTAAAGAGAACAAGCAAGACAAAAGGGAATACATAAAAATTTCAAAGCAACATGGAGCCACTTGTGAGCTAAGGTTTCATCTGTGTCATGATAATGCAATGCCAAAGTAACTCCAATGACATCAGCAGAATTACTCTGGCTTTATACCAGCATGACTGGATTTATAATCTGGCACTGCACATATTTTTATGGAAGCCATCACTGCAGTTGCTACACTCCTCAGGTTTATAGACATTTTAAAGCTGTTCAGTGAGCTGTAGTTATTTCCAGGATATGGGTACAGTAAAAGATATTAGCCAAAATGCTACCGGACAAATCTTAAACTTATGTAACTTTGTACCAATTACTGACTGATACAAGCTGTGCATCTGACCTTCTGTGTGTTGTGTATATCAGTAGGACAAGATGAATCTGTAGAGTGTTCTCATCTCCTTGCCAGAGTGCTAAACAGCATAATGAGAGCAGTCAAAATTAAATACAAGGTCACAGAACCCTCAAACCTGGTACTGCAAATATGCCAGCAGAATCCTGTCCTCTGGCATGCAACTGAGGCTAGCCTAAGGTAAAGACCAGGTTTTGCTCAGTGAGTTTATGGGATTTTTCAGCAGAAGCCTGGGCTTGACTCAGGAAGTCCCCTCCCTTCTGATGAGGGTGAAGGTCCTGTGTCCCTCAGCCAAGAAGCTGACTGAATTCAAGTCTATGAAAGCCTTGATGTGTGAGAGATTTGGAAGCCATGCAAAATTTATGTATTTGCTCTCTGTGTTAAAGGAGCCCCAGCCCTGTTGTGGAGAAGTTGTTGGGAGCTGGAAGTGAAATGAGATGTCAAGGAGGATGAAGTGTAGGATAAAATGGAGTGGGGGGAACTGTGGGAAGTCAGAGCTCTGTTTTCCACATCACAGTTGGAAGAAATAAATTCATTGTCTGCATTTTTTGAAGCTGCATAAAGGACCTGGCTTCCCAGGAATAAGTCAGTTTTCAAAATCTCTAGGCAGCCCAGGGAGAGTCAGACTCTCCAGCTATTGCCTGAAGAATGTTCAATGTCTTAGTCTCATTTAGTCTAATAATTTCATCCCCAAAAAACATTCAAATGTGTAAATTACATGTTATAATCTGTTAACTCTTCACTCTCTGTATCTAGTCCAGTTTGGTCAAGTTCAGCCAGACATGGTCTGAAGACCATAAGGTAGACTCACGGTGGCAGTAGCTGCATTGTTCTCATAGTCACTACGTCACCTATTTGCCACCTTGCTTTCTACTGTAGTTAATCCCGTAATCTGGTTTCACATTCTACGTTCCTTCTAATATTGTAATTTTTTTCTAACGCCATTTCATCTCATATCTGCTGACTCTGGAAGACTTTTTACCTCTGCTGTCCCAAGCAACTTCAGCTGAAAGCAAGATGGAACAGGGTTGGATGGCCAATACTCACTGTCGGCAGTGGGTATGGCATGACACTCTTCTGCCAGAAGTCACTGTTTTTGAATGTGTGTGTGTCCACTAATGCACAAAGACACCTTCAAACCTACATGATGAGTCTTCTTGTTAGGGCGGGATATATGTTCCTACCACAGAAAAGAGCCAGAATATCTCAACCACATTAGCAGAGAAATGAAGCAATTTTACATTGGCATAAAACCTAGAAAGTGGTCTTCATTCCTTTCTACCCAATTCAGTGATGATGGCAAAAATTAGTCTAAAAGACAAACAAAGAAGACCTTTTATTTATTAGAAAATTCACAAAGCAGTCTTTGTAAATAGACAAATGTGATGTGATCTGTAAAAAATACATTTGATGTAAAAAGATAAAAATTTACACATCATATTGCACTACAGCACCTTGAGCATTAAGTTTTAGAGTCAAATGAATGTTCAAAAAGAGTTTTGATATACAAATAGCTAAACAAAACAAGCTTCACAACAGGAAAGAGAAAAAAATTAATTAGGAGTTATTAGTAATTTATTTCTCAGGAGTGAATTGCCCAGTCACTTTATGGAAAACAATAAAATGAGATAAAAAAAATTACAGTCTTCTGTAGGAAAAGCATTCCAGAATAAATATGGTTTTAAAACTCAAAATAAAGAAGGTTCTTTTGAAGCCAAAGGAAAATTTCATTGTCCCTCAATATCTCCAACAGGACTATAACTGATGGCAAGGAATAGTAATTCTCCTGCCTGTGCAATCTGTCCTACTCAGTGTCCTTGGCCTAAGGAATGAGATAGGGTGTAGGGTGCCAACAATTCAATAACATTACATTCTGAAATTAAAGGAAAAATCGGCAAAAGAAAATATCTCATAATTTTCTTCCACATTTTTGTCTTCATTGGAATAAGAAAAGACAACAGAATAGTGACCAGCTGGTGAATAAAGTGGGCTACAGATACTTGTATGGCAAAATAATCAGAGAAGTTCAATGTCAAAGCATCTGCTCCACGCAGATCCAAGCTTCTAAGGATAGGGAAAACCTTTGCTACTTAGACAGATATTAAACCTTCCTGGAATCTGAAATATATGTCCCCTATTAGAACAGCCATTCGTGTTCTTCAGAAACATTATCTCCTACAGTGGCTCTTAGATGAAACCAGGACAATTGAAAATGTTTATAAAAGATGGATATGTTTGATATCATGACCTGTAAGAGCTTGGTAAGTCAATAAAATTTTTGGAGTCCACTCAGGAGATGAAACTCCTGGTGAACTACAGCAAGACACACAAAATAATGTCTGTAATAATACAATATAGAAGTTTCAGATCTCTAAGTCATCTTAAGGGTTCTCGTTTCTGTTGAAAGAACTCTGGGGAAAACAGAGCTTGGCCCTGTTGCATAAGGTGCTCCTGTAAACTGTTTGCTCCCATCCTCTTGACTTGGGCAAATGCAACACACCTGCGACTTCACATCTCTCCCTGCACAAGTAATCTTCCATGGCAAGAATGACCTTGGGGGGGGTCAAAGTTGCGCGCGGGGCCACAGACAACACTGAATGAAGCAGATGCAGAACCAACTCATGACAGAGACTGACCAATTCAAAGAACTGCAAGTCAAAAAGATGGAACAAATATACGTTTTTCACCCATCCCTTCTGCCCACATTATAGAAAATCTCAATTATCTCTTAGCGGTAAAGATTCTGAGACATGTGGATGAATGGATCTCATTCCACTAGCACAGAGCAGTAGTATGCATGTAAATTAGTGTTAACTATAAGACATTCAATCTTTCAGTATTATTCATATCTTGGGAGGCCCAAAAAAATATTTCATAGAAAGCAAAGGTGCCTTTCTTTTAATTACAAACTCTAAATTATGCATTTGGAAAATTAAAAATTCTTAAAAGTATAGTTATTTTCTACTGTCTACCCAATTTTAAAGTATCATTAACTGGAACAGATAAAACAAGATTAATTTAGATCACATTATGTCAGTAATGGCTCATAAACATTTCTGCGGGCCCAAGTTTTATCCCAGAAACAAAACAAGTGCTGCACCGGCAGAGGCCAAAGGTGCCTCCCATCTGAAAGTCTGTCTCTGGCTGCAGCACACGCCAGAAACCTAGGGGGAAACCTGTATGTGACACCATGACAGCCTCACAGCAGGGAGGGGAAGAATGTCTCCGGTCTCCTGAATTCCTGGGAGTGATAATCTCTATCATCATCCTACTTAGAATAATTTTGGCATAGCTCCTTCTCCTTCCCTCCAGTTTGAATGGAACCACAAACAACTACAAAAGGCAGCCACATGTTAACTGTCACAGAATATGCTTACTGGCATACATATTAGAATATATGTATTACATGAGCTTTTAATTTAAAATAAAGTTTTGTTTAAACATAATATCACTAATTTTAAATTTACCTTTCACTTTTTTTTACACACGACATGGTTGTTCCTGTTTCAAAAGCATTTGCCACCTTTCTACAGAAATGGGCTATTTCAGTTCTATTTTATGAAATACTTTCTGTTCTTACCTTGTTTCTATCTGTTCTGTGTGACTTCTAACTGCGTTGCACCCTCTGTGTTTTGCTGTTCTGTTCTTGGTATAGAAATGACAGCTTTATTAAATCTGCTGTGGCACCAATCCTACACAGAAGTATGTGGGGCCGTAGTCTGATCTTATTGATGCCCATGGGAAAAGAATTGCCCTCTAAACTAATCAATGTTGGCCAGGCAATAGGCTTGTCATGTCAATAAGGAGAAAGCTATTGCCCAGCTGTTGAGTTTAGAATATTAATACAGAAAGCATTCTAACCATTTGCCAGATAACTTATTTCACCCCCACTCCCATCTCCTGCCCTGTGCTCCTGCAGTTTGCCACTTCCCATTACAAGCACTTGTGTGATTCTGGAGAGGGTTAGAACAGGTTGCCTACATGTGGTCAGACCCAAACCCTTGCAAGACAAACCAACCAGACAAATCCTGCTGTTTTGATAGGTTATAGGAACACCAGGCACACACTAACTCAGTCTCAGCGGTCAAAAATCCCACTGGCCCCTTTGCCTCTAAGTGTCCTGTTCTGAGGATTCAGCTTATGTACAAATATAAACCAGAGAAGAGGCAATTCTCCACACCACTCAACTGTTTAAAAAAACAGTTAAAATTTTAATGGAAATGCTTAGCCTGCCTTGTCACCCAATTACTTATCTGACAAGTTAAATTTACTTCTATATATGTCATTAGCATATTTGCCTACTGGCTATGTAACCTATGAATACATTTACCATTGTTTCAGCTCACAGGACAACACATCATGAACTCATCTGCCTGCCTAGAATGGACAGTTTATTACTGCACCCATTTTTTTTTTTCCATGTATTAGTCTGTTTCTAATCCGCAACAAGACTTCATCTATCACACTGTGGTTTCTAAGTTTACTCACAAACTTTTACAAAACCTTTTCAAAAGGACATAACTATGTCCATTTGTTCTTCTTTCCACACTTTCTCGAAGGTACTTTCAAAGAACATTAACATGTTAGAGAAACTTGATTTTTAGCAGCTGTCTGTACTCTATAGTTTTCATTTTACCACCCCCAGTACTCAGCAAAGGTTTTGTGAGCTGTCTGTTCCCCAGACTGAAGCATATCCTGTGGATTCTGGGTGGAGGATGGTGCAGGAGGACCCGAGAGCATACATCATGCTGAGCTTACCTGTTGACCAGAGTTTATTTTTCACCCCCTCTCTGCTCTTAGCAGAATACCTCCATACAGTGGAGGCCAAATGAGAACTCCCTGGGCTTCCGCTGAGATACTTTGTTAAAATCATTGCAATCCTGCATCTTTTTTGTTTGGGGGAAATTTCCCATTTTCCTATTGTAGAACAATTCTTAAGAAGAAACCATGCGGACATTGCTGTGAAGGGATTCTCTCCGGGCAGACATAAGCCCTTGTTTTTCTACCTCCTTCTCCCTTCGAAGCTTGCCTTGGGCCTGTTGGCACGAGCAGGCTGGTGTACAAAGAAACTGAATCAAAAGGAGGCAGCAGGGGATTGCAGAGAGTATCAAGTGACTTCTCAGCCTTATCCCTGTCTCCCTGACATGCAATATGCCAAATGAAGGCTGGGAAATGAGTACAGAATCCATCTGGACACCACTAAATACAAGGCAGTGTTTAAGCCACTGTCTGAGACTGCTGCTGACCCAGATTTGTCTCCCCATTTCCTTTACTGCCCTGTCTGCCAGCAACCCTCTGCTGTTTCTCGAATCACAGCTCAGGCCACCTTTGTGGGAGACATGAGCACACTGCTCTCTGCTCGTGTTCGCTATAAAATATTGGTTCTGATGCAGTTACACAACGGTAATACAATTGTACTGCAAATTGAATAACTGCATTAGCTGAGCTACTACAGTTTTCCTTCTTTGGGCACAGCACCATGCCAAGGAAAACCCAGTCTCTGGAGCAAAGCCGCTCATGTTTGCATGGAAAAGACTGCAGAGGTGAATTGCAAGCTCTTTTGTTCATGGCTTACCACTGCCTTGCTGCACAGGGACCCAGTCCATGGCCCGGCTTCCTAAGCACCCCAAAAGTGCTGCTGTAACTATGCAACAACTGCTAATGCTAGCAGGCAAAGTATCATCCATTTTAAGCTCTGACTTTATACAATGTTCTCCTTTGTTCTTTTTTAACAGGATTTAAAAAAACTAAAATCATACCATTCAACCAAAGCCAGTTTAAAACAGTGCTCAGTTATCTTTGGAATTCACAGGCAGGAGCCTGCGTAGACAGGAACCAATAACGAAAAACTCTCTTGTTAGAGAAGAAGGCATCCCATGCCATGGATGAACAGTGCTGATGCTCCAAAAGTACTTGCACTTCACCCCTGAAACACCACAGAGCCGCTTGCAGGGTGCGTGAACACAGTGAGGTTTTATCTTGACAAACTGAATGCATGACAGCCTCTTCACAGAAGCCTAAATTTAATCTGAATACTAATGCTGGCATTGTGTTGCCTTTACAATGCAGAGTTCTCACACTCCCACTATCAGCTCAACCACCATACAAATTTCCTTCATTACTGCTGTGGCCTTACATTCCAAAACCCTCCCTTGCAGGAAATTACATGCATTTCAACACTGACAACAACCAAGATCTGACAAGTAAATATTCTGCTTCAATGCAAATTTGAAATCTGGACTTCAAATGCTTCCATCTCCAGATGATACCATATCACAGGGTTTTTCACACAAAGCTTTAAAATTGTGTGCCCCCTTTGCAAAGCCACACAAAGAATCACTGAAGAGTATGAAATTTCAATTAATATTGGCTCCCAAAAGTTAATACAATTAGAGAAAAATATGCAATATATATACATTTTCAAAAGGCTGAAGATTGGAAATATCTTTAAAAAGCATTTTGAAAGAGAAAGAAAAAGTTCCTGTCTTCTCAGTTACATGAATGAAAATCCAAGAGTGTCAGAGTTGCTACTTCAAGTTGTACAGATAATGAAGAGAAAATTATACAGAATCATTACCAGCCCTGTCCTCACTATGCAATAATGAGAATTTATCCCACACAAAAAAATTCAAATTCTAATTTGAGAAACAATCTACCTTGTTGCAGATTTTCTTTTTTGGTACTTTACTAATACCAAATACCCTGCCATGTGCCAAAATGAGGAAGGAATGCAGCTGGAATGTGCTGCGTTTTGCCAATCCCAGGCTCAGGAAAGTTCCCTTTAGGGTCACAGGGCAGGTTTCATCAGTTTTCATGCTGTAATATACTGCAAAACTACTAGAGCCCAGCAGGAGGGAGATGCTGTTTACTCCATCACGGTCCTCTCCTCTGCTGTTTCCACAATTCAGCACCAATTCTAAGCAACAGGATAAAATTCAACTCTGTGATATAAGTTGACATGATTTCCATCCTTCAGACCCTTTCTGCCATTACTTTGTGCCATTATGCCTGCAAAATCCTGAGATCAGTTCAACGGGCAGTAAGCTGTTCCTGAACTGCACCACAGGCACCAGTACTGCACCATGTTTACCCTATTCCCCCCTTTTATGCTTCAGCTATTATCTGTGTGTGTAACAACCAACTTTCCACTTTCTATTTCATATGAACCTCATCATTGCAGTGCTCTACGTGTCCCACTGCATCATGCACGCATATATCCATACCCTGGCAGGCAGGAAACACGCCTGAAAGAGCCAATTGTCAGTGCCTACCAAAATGGTAAAAGGCTCAACTATTACCACCTGTCCCGTGGTGGGTCTGGATTTCTTTCCTCTACCCATACGCTGAGTTTCACATGCATGTTGGAACATGGTACCTATGAGCCTGGTACCTGTCTGTCCTTTTAGTTAAAATCAGCCAGTATTTTAAGAAATTACTGCGGCAAGGAGTGAGCAGACTACAGGGCAACACAGTCGCGTGAGTTGTGTATCCTTTGGTAACCAGGAAACAAAATAATTGGAGTTTGTAATAATTGACTTGGACTTAGTGGGTCTGAATTAATCCAAAGGATTAATATTTCTGCAAAAAAATAAGGAAAAACTCATGATCTCATTTATTTTTCCTCCCCAACAATCTGCTGCCAGCACAGTTTAATGTTTCTTCTCTCTTTGTTTACTGTGGTTCATTTTACCTTCAGGTAGGCAAATATTTTAATCTGAGCTATTCCAGGAAATTCTGTGGATGGTGTGGGGTTGCTGCAGATTTTCACCAAGGTGACTAAACTTAGAAGATGTATAAATACATATTTTGTCATTTTATTTTGCTTGTTTTTCTGTTCTGTGCCCAGCCTTTCAGTTCTTTACATCTGCGTTGCTACATCAAGTCTCCACTTCAGAGGAATATTCCCCAAAGTCCCTCTTCCTTGAAACACAGTATTTTCTTTAAAAGGCAGAAATTATTTTGTCGTCTGACACTGGAATACCTGAGGGATTTCGACTGAACTTACTGTGTGAATATTGACAGAACCAGCAGGAGACAAATACAAACTTTACTCTTCTAAACAGGCTCATGGAAACACCACTGTATTTATAATGGAATGTATAAATCCCCCAATTCCTTTGTTCATTGTTCTGCAAGAACTTGCTTAAACTAAACTAAACAAAAACCACTTGCACAGTAATTCTGTTACATTGCACTAACAACAGAGGAATAAATGAATATGCTAGTCACAGTCTATAGCAGTCTCTCTCCAAAATTCCTTGTTTTCCACCATACTGATTTAAGTCTAATGCATAGGATGACTTATCATGCACAAGTGTGTTATTAATATTATGTTAGAGGTAGTATACAGCAAGGTCTGCAATAATGAAACACTCACTGGACTTTGTCTGACAAAATAGGAAAAATCACTTCTCAATGGCAAAGATCCCACCAGTGGGAATACTGCTGGGAGATAATGCTCCACTTGCTACTAAAATACTCTAGTCTCATGTTAATTTGGAGTGCACATGGAGAAAGGAGGTAAAACAGCCATATCCAACTCTATTCATTCTTAAGTAATTAAAAAAACCCTGTGCCAAGCAGAACCCGAAATACTCCAGAAAACTACACAGTAAGGGCAGATAGTAAGTGAGAGGATAGGACCAAGTGAGTAAACAACTACAATTAGATTAGGATTAATTTATACCTTATTCTGACCTACTTCTCTTTACAAAATGGGGTGAATTACTTCAAACATGTTTTAAGTTACATGTATGCACTCTCTGTCGCGCTGCACACTTTCCCCAATCTTCTTTCATCTTAGAGAGAAAAAAGACTCAAAAATTTAAAAGAAATGTATGCTACTCCCCTCTTTCTCAGAAAAAGGCTACAGGACACAGTGAGATATGCAAGACCTTTACCATTTATTCTAAACTGGTAATGTGACTAAATTTGCATTTGATATCTATGAGCACAAAAAACCCCCAGGCCACAGAGGGCAAAAACGCAGCTGCACACACACAGAAAAACCAGAGACAATATGCAGAAGCCAGGAGTCTTACAGTTGAGAGGACCGCACTAAGGAAGGGTAACGTAACATTTCTCTCCCATCCCTTTCTGGGTTGCATGTGTAAAAGTATCTCTATCCCACTTTGGCTCCCTCGATGCAAACGAGCTTGGATCACTGTAACTAAGGGCTACATGACATTGAAAGGCATAATTTTGTATTGTGTGGATATACTCAAAATATGTAGTTCATGTACTCAAAGCACTGTAGCTGTGAATGGAGTCCAACACACATTTTCTGACAATGTTGCCAGAAAATATAAACTACTGAAATTTTGTCCAGACTGGGTCCCTTTATAGAACCCATTCAACTCCATTTTCTTTCCAAACCTAGGATAAACTAGCCACAGAAATAACAATTAAAAAAAAAATAGGATACAACTCTTTATTTCTTTATTTGGGTTATTCTGACCATAGTACTGTGACACCATGTCTAGTGGCATTAGTATTGCAGCCAACAGCAGTAAATTAAACGTGTTTGGGACTGTGCTGTCACTGAGGCAATTGGAACACAAAAGCCAAGTGAGACAGAACAGCCACACAAAAACCTCTTACCCCTCCGTACTGGATGGCTGCATCCGTACTGCCCACTGAGAGAGTCCCTGGCCTGTGCCTGCTCCTGATCCACGGCCAGAATTTGTGTATGAGTACAAGCACAGTCAAAACTGTGCCAGCACAGCATTGTAGTGAGCCAGAGACTAAGCTAAAGGACTGAATCTCTGTTCACTCACATTGCTTAACTCTTAGAGCATATTTTGGGTTACCCTGGATCCCTCCAAGGCACTCAAGGACAGCTTAGGGGGGAGCTCACTCCAGGGACTTATCTGCAACAGGCAGTAGTGGTATAACTGCACCAGGGATGGCTTACAGCAATCCTTGCTTCAGACCCTCAAAATCTTCCATACATCCTCCTGCATCTCAGGGCGTGCCATGCACACTGCGCAAACAAGACTGCAGAGAGCTGCAACACAGGTATCACATTATTTCAGGCAATTCAAGCTGAAAAGAGCCACAAAATAAATATTTATGTCTTTGGGCCTCAAAAGGACCACTTGAGGTGCAGGGAGACCCACAGCCAAGTACTACATAGCTTGGAAGAAGTCAGTGTACTAGATGAAGTGCTTGTCCTGAGTAATCTGGATGTGAGCCAGCTTGCCTCAAACTGCTCTGTAGCACTCTCCTGTTAATCAGTACAGAAACAGCTTAGGAGGCATGAGATGCAGGACAACTCACTGATTCTTCCATTCCCCTTTCTACTCTCACTACATCTAGAGCCTTTCCTTCCTCACTCTAAAATGTCCTCTCTACCACTTTCACAGCAGGGACAATATGAACCTCAGTCTAGTGCTCCATTTGAATCCTTTATAGATCCTTTTGCACTCTGAGTATTTACAGAAGGGATGCGATGTGGTCCTCAAATCCAGGTCTGCAGGTCTATCTATACCATAAACCTCTACATTTGCCCTAAAGCAGTCCAGTCTGGAACTACCATGCTTCCAGCTCACCCAATTCACCCCTTGACTGCCTCTTCCTTCACTTTGTTCAGCTTAGGCTGAAGGTTTGAGAATCGGAGGTCAGTAAGTGACTGTCCCACAAACTCCCTCATATTCCTCACTTCTGACACTCAGTTCTCCAGTACCTTTCTCTGCTGTCCAAATGAAGAGACCAGCTGGGAAAAGAGCCAAGAAATTCACACATCACTTCCAAGGAGGCCTCTATTTTGCTGTTAAGAAGCACAAAAATGCGGGCTGCTCTGCTATGCATTATGGAGAGAGATACAGATGGTCTAAGACAGCTCACGTGGTTCAGAATAATTGAGAAGGAACCTCAGGACAGACCTTACATATCAATGTAGACATATTGCACTTCCTTTGCAGATGGCACACACCACGGCATATAGATTTACCAGAAGCTCTCCACCCCACAAAAGTAAAAGCTGCATGTCTTCTAAACAAAAAAAACCAAACCCCACCAACACATAGCTAAAATGAAGCAAACAATAATCTTGCCACTAGGCCTATTTCTTGGGTTTGACAAGGTGCCTGACTGATCAAAAATAAAAAATGCTGTCTCTTTCTTAAATTATGGACACAAAATGATTTCAGTTTTGCTGGGTACACACAGAGTAGAGGATTCTCTCTCTCCTTTTTGAACGACACTGGGGATATTTTGTTTTAATCAATTAAAGTCTGATGCTGCTACACTGCAATCAGAATAAGAATTTCTGACTATATTATACTTCTCCCACTTTCCTAAACTGTTTCTACTTTTTCACTGCAAAATGCTTCTAGCTGTAAATTATTTCTGCATTTCAGATTTATACAGAAATATGTATAAACCAAATGAAGAAAAATGAAAATATATTCATGCAGCTGTTTCTGCCTATCACCTTTAATCTTTCACGCACTTTAAAATATGTACTTCCCACAAAGGGAGAGAGAGATCTATTTTTGCTTTATGTGAATATAAAAGTAATTTGTTGCCATAGCAATGTTTTTCAATCCAAAGGCTCTGAACACCACAGTTGCTTCAGGTTTTGGGCAAACTGTAACTATCCCAAAGAACCATGTAAAGCATTATGCTTCAATAACCTCTTCAGTTCCATTATAGTCACATCTTCCTGATAGACATTATTAACAAAAAATAATTCAATACAGATGTTTATGTCTATACAATCTTACTCCTAGAGACCACTTTCAAAATAATTTGCTTGCATCTTGTTTAATTCAATTTCCACTAAAATTCTGTAGCATGAACTGAAAAAACCCCACCCCCAATTTCTATCCAGTGGGCCAAATTCTGAAGCCCACAGGAACCGTGCACATATCTAAAGAAAGATGTTAATCCCTGCCTGCTGTACTTTCTTAAATTCTCCCCCCACCCCCTCCCCAATCCCTTGCCTAGTGCTCTTTAGTACGGTTCTGAGAGATGTTAGCCCTCTTCATTTCCATGGCAACCCCATTCGCAGAGTGGAACAATTCATTAAAATTGTTGGGGTTCAGACTTTGAAAACAGCAACACCAAAAAGACTGGTACAAGAAGCTTCCCAGAGCTTGGGCTAGGAATCACAGGAGCATGATTTTGACCCTGTACTGGAAACAGCAACTTCCACGGCTCCAGAAGAACATTTCACGGCATGCAAAACACAGTGCTCTGTTGAAGATTACCATATATTCTTATTGCAGTATTACATAATGTTTAAATACAAATAAAACGGAAACCAAATGAAACGCATAATCCTCAAGATCTTAATAAAAAAAATCAAACCCAGAACACGCTGATGTTGGCAGCTTTCCATTCTCTTCCACCTATACCTTAGGAGCAATTTCACAACACGGGATTTGTGTGAATCAAGACCAACTGCCCCAGCCCACTGTCAGCACTCCCAGGCATGATGCCACATTAAACTCCATCAAAACCTCCACACTGGACACCCGATGCTCATACGTCCTGTGATGTTCTCCAGATGTGACCAAAGATGAATCCGTTTGCAGTTCATTTGGAAAGAAGGCACTGTATGTGTTCATGTCGGTTTTTTACTGTTTCTGACTGGACAGGAGCTGTGAACATGTAACTGTCCTTGTTACCTTGCACACACCTTCACAAGCCCTGGACTGCTTGTTTGTCTGTTTTGCTGCACTCTCTCAAGCCTGCATAGCCTTGCTACACACCCATGAGCCTGTAAACCCTTTGGGGATATTTATTATATATTCCACAGGGCTCCAGCCTGGTAAGCTTTTCTGTAAGACTACATCATAAACATTAAATAAACATGCTGGTTACAGGCCAGTATCTTATTTCTTAAAAAAAAGGTATCATATACTTTCTTAATCCAGATGTAAATTATGATTTACTGTTGTATTTAAATTGTCACCACCTGTTTAAAGCGGACATGAAATGCAAAATGGTCTTTTTTTTGCACTTTCTCACAGCCAACCTGAAATGTAACATGCATTTTATACTTCTGAACACAACTGACTCCACTGCAGTCGGCCCTTCTTTCGCGCAATCATTTGCATCGGTAGTGCCTGCATGTGTCTTTTATATAGCAACACAGAGAGGGAAAGGAGGCAGCACAAAACAGCAACGTAATTGCAAGCCCAGGAAAAGTGATCAGGGAGTTTTCAATAAATAGATACTTGCAGTATATAAACTGCCATAACATACTTACCTTAAGGTGTACTTTCATGGTCAGCTTGAGACAAAATAATGCACATACTCTTGCAAAAAAAAATGGATGTTCTTGCCTTCCCTTTTGCCCCAGTCTGCAAGTTTGTCCACTCCCTTCTGCCAGCATTGAAGCAAGACTGGGAAATTGATCTAGTCAAAAGCATTTTTCTGGTTTTGAGTTTTGCCAGGTTAGTTTTCAGTCAGATCAGTTTCCAGACCTGGTTGATCGTGCAACCAGCCATGTACACCCCAGCGCAGGAGGGAAATTACCCCTTTCAAGGGCAACACACACAGTGCAAACAGAGGTCAACTAATCCCTGTTGTGAAAGAGGACTCTTAACTGACTAGATTTCATATTGATAGTGCTCTCTAAGGGGTAATACACAAAATAACTATCAATCAGTATGTGTCAGGCAGTTTACTGCCAGAGGAAACAACTTACCGTAAACAATCTTTCTGCAAGACAGGCGCATATTTAGATCACTGTTTTAAAGATAAGGAAAGAAACTGAATCACATTAATTTTATCCCTAAGGTCAAAGAGAAAATACATAAAGCAGGTTAGAAGGAGATCTCTCCTGCCTCTGAAGTCTTGTGCTTTAACTAAAAGGCTACTTTCCTTTGCATATGCACCTCTCTTTCATGTGTGAGTGCATACATACACAGACATAGATTTATGTTTCATAAAGAAGTGTGTCTAAGTGTGAAAAATCAATTTTTTGTCAAAACCAAAATAAAAACTAATTTTATAAGCTCTACTAAATTATAGGAGCAACAGAGAAAATTAACAAGCAGAATGTGCACAAAAGAATGTTATGTAGTATCACACGTGGTTAGACTTCATTCTTAGTAGCAAAATTGTTAACTGGCTTTTATGTCTCGGAGTAACTAATAAAGACCCACTCCATCTGCTGACTTCCAAATGTGTTTCAAAACACTTTTTTTTTTTTTTAATGTGAGATCAAAATAATTTTGGTTTACCAAGAACCAACAGGTGTTAACAGTATCATTGCACCAAGGCATAGTGCTTATTACTATTATTTTAATGTTAAGTTCAACTAAATACCACTTGGTAGGTTGGGAACATAAACTACTTTAAACACAATGATAGATGAGCTCTGGTTTTGTTTGTATCAACATCATCTTTTTAGAGACACCAGCTAACAATGAGCTTTATTGTACCAAGTGGGACAGGTGATCAGGCACCGAACCATTTTCCTTCTGACTGCCTACGTTCTCTCCAGTCAGGCAGTTCCACAGCTGGCAATGCCCCAAAAGGCATGGAGATTCATAAATGCAAATATGTATTAAATATGCAAACATTGTGGATCAGTGTGCCCTGCAATATGCATGTTCTTAAAACACAGCAGCATAGTTTCCTGATAATATGTAATGACATCTGACAGCTCATATTCTAAACAGATTTCATTCTAGAAGAAGAATTAGTGGGGAATACAAATAGAGGGATACAAGTAAAATAAGTATGTTGCAGGAAGAAAGAAAATGCAAGGGCAAATATAAAAACACTCCCCAGTGTCGATCATGCTACAGAAACTCCTGACTGTATTGCAGTAGATGGTGCAGAAGGTCTGTTCCCCGAAGTCACTAGGCAGAGGGCTTGGGAGAGTCTGGGAAAGGAGGGACATGAACCTGGGAGCAGAGTTGTGCCAACAAATCTGCAAGCATGCAGGCTTCCCAGCCAAACTCCTCTGGAAAGAAGGATGAAGCAACTGTAAAGGTACTCAGGGGGACAGATATACAACCCTCACAGACCTCTCCAATCCACAGCTCATTTATCATGCTTTAGGTCAGGGCTTCACCCTTGGTGAGGTCAGGGATTTGTTCCTCTTTTCACACAGCGAGGCATCCATCAAAGTTGTGCAGTAAGCAGCTTCATCAGCTGGAAATAACGTGCCAGAGAAAGATTCTACTTAAATAGGCAAAATACTGGGAAGCCTAATTCTAAGAGTTGCCTGAATGCCTTGTGTGCCACCCTGACAGCCAAAGGCAGGCAGGCGGCGATAAGATCCCATGTGGAGAAGGCAGCTTTGTGTTGGACTGACATAAAAAACTGAAACTGTGACCTGTGTCCTTGAGAAGTCTGGGGGAATGGAGCCACAGGCAGGACAGCACTGGGCCATCCAACTGCTGCCATCAGCAATGTGCACCTGAGGCACCCCGAGAGGCCTCAACCCAAGGGGCTCCTGAGGGAGCGAACCCTCTCCAGAGGGCAGTCCCCTCTGCCCTATGCCAGCTGCGCCCTCACACTCCCCATGCGTGGCCTTGCCCCTGCGCTTGGTTTTACCCTGAGGAAAGAAACTCCCTCCCTGCCTCCCAGAGCTCCTCTCCATGGCTTGGCTGCCCGTCCCACCATCTCCATATCCCTCCATAAGTGAATGGGAGGGAAAAACCCTGCCAGGACAGTATCACGGTGGCCCCTGTCCCAGGCTGGAGCTGGTCTCAGCCCTCGGCCATGCCTGGGGACACCAGATCCTGCCCGTGCTCCCCCACCTCAGTCAGTGCTTATAAATAGAAACGTGGATGTGGGAAACCTTTTTAGAAGAAAAATACTTATGTTTATGAGAACCTTCTTAGAAGAAAAATACTTAAGTTTGTAAGAATCTTCTTAGGAGAAAAATACTCATGTTTGTCAGAACCTTTTTTAGAAGAAGGTCCTCATGTAGTTGATTTCTTCTACAGAAGAAAATAACACCTGCAAGGGATGAGAAAGAAAGCAATTGTACAGAATGTGAGTGAGATAAGGAGGAACTGAAGGTAAACAATCAGCATGATTAGGTAATGTTAAGGGTCCCGTTCCCAGGACCAAAGTTAGCCAATAGTAACTTTGTCTTTAGGATTTTAAAATCCTTGTATCCAATTAGTAATTGCCAAATCTGCATGAGTTCTGTATAAAAGTGTGTAATCGAGGCATAATAAATGGCTACAGCATGATCATATTGGTCTGCGTCTGAGTCCCTACCAGCGGCACGTGGACATTTACTCTGGTTCAATGTGTAATGGCAAAGAGTGTCCGTAACTTTGACCATGTATTTCAAAAGAGGGAGAAAAATCAGTACAGTTCTCCAATGTTTTCTGAACAATGTAAAGAAGGACGAAGGTCACTGCTGTGGGTATAAAAGAAAAGGATGCCATGGGCACAGGGAATACTGCCATAAGACAAAAAGCTTAGCCCCCAGATTTGGCACACTTAATGAGCTAAAGGGAAGGGGAATTGCACATCGTTCTGGCCAGCTCTGGCCTCTAGTCACCATTTCACCACTGACCTGCTGCACAAAATTGCTCTGAATCATTGCATTTCTGCTTAGCTTTTTCCTCTTCGAAACAGAGATAATGTGTTTTGCCTTCCTGTGAGGTACTTCAGTGTCTGTGGAAGAAAAGTGATTTGTCTGAGTCTTCTTGCTACTTAATGCATAAAATGTGCCAGGCAAAGTCCATCATTTTGGTTTGTATTTGTACAACACCTGGTGCAATGTGGGTTCTTCTTTTTTATTAGGGCTTCCAGGCACTTGCATGCCAGCAGAAGAACATAGAGTTAATTATATCCATGCATGAATGCATGAGGAAAAATATTTTTTAGAAATAAAAGTAAAAAAAAATATTCTGGAACACTGTCTCCTGAGGCAGCCTATTTGCATCAAAAGCCTTCAAAACTAACTGAAAGAAAAAGCAGAGCAAACACATTATCTGAATGAGAAAAAATAGACTGTCCTAACAAATGTACAATCTCTATGAAATGTTCAAATCCTGGTCTTCCTTACAGAACTAAAAAACCATACCAAAGACATTATCTTTTAATTTCAGCATTTTTTTTCAATTAATTATTTGATATCATCCAAAAAACCCCAAGAGATAGCCAGTTAAGATCTCAATACTATACATACATTAATGTGCAAGTTTTCTGATTTAGCAAGTTCAGGTGATCCATCTGTATTTGAAGAAGTTCAGGATAAAACTGAGTTCCTGATCATACTGATTCTGAAAATCCTTGCATAGATGAGTGGTCTTCACTCATTTGAAATGGGGTGTCTGTCCATGTTTTCCTCCCTTCCTCCCTTCCTCCTTTCCTACCTCCCTCCCTTCCTCCTTTCCTCCCTCTCTTCCCTCCTCC
>NW_010125400.1:22311-30441 GCF_000699245.1 Pterocles gutturalis
TTTTTCTTTAATTCTTTTCACTCATTCTGTTTGTTGTTTTTGCCAGAATTTTTTCTTTCATTTCTGCTCTTTGAGGAGTTGTCAGCATTTCCTCTTGGCAGTAGTTTTGTTTACACAAATAGAGAATGCTTACCCGCATAAAAGTGACAGGCTTACACACCAGGTTTCAGTGGAACTGGCCTTTGGTCCTGATCTGCTGGTGTTTGTAAGCAATAAGAAAATATTGATCTTGCTCTTGGGAGAGGTCAGTGGGAACCAGTGTTTGTCGTCATCAGTCCACTGTGACTAACACTTAGAGTGGCCATCTAGTCCTAAGCATCCCAATTCTTTTTCTAGTCAACTGTACCTTTGAGATCTTCCAAAGGTGTCCCAGTACAGCTAAGTTAGCTAAAAGCAGGAATTTTCTTCTTCTGGATCTGTCCTGGTCCTTTTAAAGTTTTAGATCTTTGCTTTAAAGGCTCACATTTTTTTACTCTTACACTGCTGCCCTCCACTATATTCTTTTTTCATCTCCTCACCAGTAAATAAACTTCTCTGTCAGTACCACAGCTTGCTTACAGATTTGCAAAAGCAGAACTTTGTTCTGTTGATCTTCCAAAGGTCTTTAAGGAGTGGCTGCTCATTTATATGCCAATCCCACTTAAAACGTGAGGGCAAACTCTCTGGGTATGTGAGAAGAGCCTGTTAAATTCAGTGGAACCATGGCTCCAAGTCACCTGGAAGTCTGCTGTACACAGCTGTCCAGCCCAGGAATTCATAAATAAAACAATCTGGTAAAAAATGATTTGGTAAAAAAATCTTTAAGGGTGTGTCATCACGTATCTTGCAAATACTTCACATTTCCTTTGTATACATTATTTGACTTTAAAGGTTTCAGGAGGGGAAAATTCTACAGCATTAGAATATGAAATTAAGCAAAGGATCCCACCATTTCTCTACTGAAATGCAGTCTTTTATTTTTCATTATGAACACTGTCTAGCCTGTGATTGTGCTGACCCTTTAGTTCCTCTAGCTGTGCACATCTGCCTTTATTCTACAAGGCATCCAATTCACCATAAATTGGATATTAAGAGACTAAATTGTTAATGTATTTGTAACCTGGAACACAATTAAAAAGCGGTTCAAGTATGCAACTTGTATGGCTGGAAAAATGTTTTCATTGGTATATTTGCATTTTACAGCAGTGACTGGAAAAATTATAAAGGAGTAGAGTATGTTTTTCTGACATTTTTTTACTGATCTGGGACTTGGTTTTACTGGAGAAAGAGAAGGATGACATCAAGAATTTGGGAAAGATGGTTGCAAGAATTTTTTTATTGATTAAGAACTGAACTCAAAGCCCATTTCAGTCAGTCAGGGAACTCCCATTAACTTCAGATTTTTTGCTCAGTACATCATATAAAACCACCACAAATGTGTAGTACACTTGCAAAGTGTAAACCGTAGCACAACAGAGCCTACTTCTTATCACTATTGATGCTAGAAGCTAAAAGGAAACAAATAAAGTGACTGGAGATGCTGAGCTGGGGAATCAAATGGCTCACACGACATATGTTACAAACTGGAATTGTGTATGGATGTATCACGCTATTTTGGCATTTTAGCATTTATGTCATTTAAGGCATTATTTAACAAATAACAATGGATGTGCCATTGTATTCCAGTTAATGTGTTTAAGTTTTATCCAAAAGCCTCTGTAATAACCTAAGAAACTAAAGTTACTAGTCAATTTTTCCAACCTCTGTTAATTCAAGAGGTGAAGGAAATGTCTAGCAGACAACTATGGGTCATTGTCTATCAAGTAAATATGACAGTAAGAGTTTCTCATGTCGTATTTTCAATAGCAAGAGGAAATCTGGTGTTTGTTATATAACAATTTTTTATTTTCAAAAAACCTTATTCATATAGAATATGTTAATGATTTGGTATTCTAGTGATTTTAGCAATTGTTGGGGTTTTGGAAAGTCACAATGATAGTACCATAATAGCAAATTCTGTGTCCTAAAATTATGTATAAGATTTTATCTCTTTGATTTCAAAGAAGTTGTGGCATATCAGAAAGGCAGAAAATTTTACACATTACTATCAATTCTAACAGATATTTGGCCAGTTATTCCCATAAAACCATTCGTATTATCAGGTGCCTAATAACTGATACTGTCATTATGTTGTATGCTGAAAGATTAGTGGGCAATAAAATTAGCTGATACTGTCATTGGTGATATGTTAATAGGTAAATTGATAAATTAAAGGTGATACATATGCTAACATTTGTTAAAATGCTATGTTACAATTATTTATTTAACCATGTAAAAGATGATGTTCAGTTGTTTATGGACATATTTTTCAAAGTTTTACTTTTTCATCTGAAATCTGATATACTTAGTCTCAAATACAAGATAGTATTCTTAAATAAAAACTTGTTAAATTATTTTCTAGAAGAAAATAAGTGTGTGAGAAGGTGAGAAACCCCTTTTATTCACTCTTCATCTGAAAAGTGTTCGCACTGCAATGAAAACTGCTGAAAAATATAAAATTTTCAGAGACACAGTTCTGGAATGTGTGTATGCCTTTATTGGTCTGCTGAAAAATCAGATTTAAGACTATAATGCTTTAATAGTGTACTTTATACACAGGTAGTAAATTATATTAAATGGATAAAAGCAAAAATCTTCCATTTTTCATAGCACTCTACTTCTGTGAATATATTAAATAAGTGAATATTGATTAGATAATGTCTCAGGATTTCACTAGCTATGAAGGTACAAGCACAAAAAAGGTGGATGGAATTTAATACTTACTTGAGAATTGCAAATAAGATCTATGAAATTGTGTATGGATGAAGTCTGGGCCCCAGAAAATCATTCTTCATGCATCATCCAGAAATATCCAGAGGTTTCTGTCATGGTGAAGAATATGTAGCATGTAGTGTGGTGCATTAATTCTGTGACTGTCTATGAAATAGCACTGTGTGACTTATTTTTTCTTTTTTTTCTTAGACTTAGTAGATAGCAAAAGTGGCAAAAATCCCATGTTTAGCAATAAAGCACTCAGAGATTAGGATGCATTGAGGTAAATGTTGCCTTTCTGGGCTAAACCTTCCTCCTCCTGTGTCTTTCTATAAGGGCTTGGGATGAAGAGGTTCACTCCATTCTGGCTTTCACCTGCATGGGCATGGAGAAAGGTGGGAGTGTTGGGGATGGTGCAGGTGCTTCAGTGATTGACTTGATACAGTCGGCCCAGGAGTCAGGGACTGCAGGGCACACCAGAAAACACATTGTCAAAAGGTTAGGTGCCTGGGAGAACCCTGCTTCATGGTGGCTAGGCTGGGTTTCCAAGGAAAAAAACTGTGACATCTGTTTGCAGCATGGGTACAGGGTTTCCAAGGGAGTAAATTACTGCACAGAGCTCTGTGTACTACACTGTGATGACTTCTGAGTCATTGAGTTGACACCTGCAGAAAACACAATGCCAACACATGGCCCCAAATGCCCCCAGTTAAACTGTTGGAGCAATTCCTGGTGCTGTTTTGACATTCAGGATTTAGCTAACTCCTGTGTCAGAGAGCTTGCCCAAGAGGCAGGTTGGATATGGCTACCCTGCCTTGGAGCTAAGGAGAGAGGAACAGTATGGCCATGGCTAGAGGTTGCCAGCTTGTCTCCAAGTCAGAGGACAGACCCTGGCATCATGAAGATAGCAGAAAGTTCAAAATCTTGGACTTCAGGGCCCTTTGGTGACTTCTGAAGTTCCCTCCCTCCTAAGGTAAGCACTTAGGTAGCACAAGATAAACATACCTACTCATAACCATGTGGCGTAGCCTGCTAGCTGTGTCTGGTGTAAAAGCCTGTTGGTCCTTCCTTCCTTGTGCAGATGTAAAATACTTTTCTTCTAGTATTACACCCTGGATAGAATAAGCCCTCTTCCCCACACTGTCACACAGTTACCTCATCCTGAGTCAGATCTTCACTGTGATCTCTAAACCCTTCTTGAAGTTAATGCCTTCCAGGGGACAGCCCTCAGTTCTGTGCTGCTGCTTGCTTCCTTGTTCCTAGCTGTTGGAGCTTGAACTTGGCTTTCTTAAAATGTATTTTTGATGGTCCACCTTATTGATGTCTCCCATGGCTTCCCTATGCCTGTTATTATTTTTTCACCATGTAGAATAACCTACTATTTTCTAATACTAACATCCGAGAGGTTTCTTTAGAAGTACTGTTACTTGTTTATGATTTCTTGCTGATCACTACTTTCTGGCATCTATCAGATACAGTTTCCAACCCATGTGAGAACTGTTGTTTGTTAGGATTTTATAGTGCTCCCGGTACTCTTATTCCCATGGAAGCAAGGCACCTGTTTTTGCCCTCACCGTTCCAATATTTTTTGAGGCCATCTGTCATTTTCAAGCACATATGCAGAGAGAGAAATATCCTAAAGATAAATAAATTTCATAAAAGTAGGTAGTTGTAGGAAAATACTGTTAGAGTTCAAATACCACTCTCAATAATTTCTGAATCCATTGGGTATTTTCTATAGTTAAAGACGACAGCATGTTTGTCATTTTGAAATACCCTGCAGCAAGAAATAATAGCCCTGTGTTGATATATGCAGAGTAAATAGAAAATCTAAGTGTAATACTGTTGAACAGTCAATTAACCAAGAGAGAAACAATTCCCTAGAAAGCCAGGTTTTGTTAGCGCTCAGAACTACTTGTTTAATCAGATTTTCATCTGATACTAAGGCAAATACCTTACAAACTTCTGTCATGCATCCTTTATCAAACAAATTTGTAGTACAAAAAATGAGATTGGTTTGACCAGGCTGATGTAACATCTTGAAGTCCTATTCCTATCTCTTGCTATAGGTTCAATCTTTTACCAGTTTTTCTGTTATTGGGCCCAGGCTGACTCCACGCTAAAAGACCTATCAGCCAGTGCACTAACCTTTTTTGAACACTGACATAACATTAGCACTGTTTTTGTCTTCTCGAATTTCCTTAGTAATCTGAGATTTATTAAAAATTAACCTAACCCATTTGTTCTCTAATGTCCACACCTCAGAGGCACTCAGTTTAACATCCTTCTTCTTTTACTAGGGATGGGCTGGGAAGTACTTCTTTGCTTTCTGATGAAATTAGATATTTATTGAGTTCTTCTGCCTTTTCTACATCATTATTTAAACATCTCCTTGATTATATGTCTTATTAATGAGACCAGTGTCAAAGTGCTTTCTGAATTATTCATGGTAGTTTGTGGTGATGAAACCATGGAACGTAGCAGAAGATGAATGGTTTTGTGGTTAAGATATTCTCTTAGCATTAAGAGATCTAGGTTTTAGTCCTACAGACTTCCAATGTGACGTTATCAAATTAAAACCCTTTTTGTGTCATATGACTACCTCCTTCTGGACCTGCTAGTGAGGAAATTAAATGCTTGCCTGTTTTCCTAAGTCTCTTCTCTTTGCTTCCTTCATGGCACTCCTAATTCACAAAGACTTTCTATTCTCAGTTGTCAACCTTCCTCTTTCCTGAAAGCTATCATAATCCACCATTCTCACACATCAAAAGACAGTGAAATGTAGTCTCAGACACGCCCCAAGATCTCATGCATCTTTGACCTTACTGCTTCTCCTCGCTTCTCTTCATGTCTCAGTTTATCGACCATGTGGCATAGAACCGGAATTATATGGAATTACCATCTACAAACTTTAATGTCTGCAGGCCTGACCTCCCTCCATTGTGGCCTCTCTACTCTTCCTTCCACTGAAACTTCTCTTGCACAGTCTTCTGTGACATTTTCTTGTGCTGTGGACATTCTCTACATCACAACATTGTATTTTCCGTGGCTACCATGGCTATATTGCGTTGGAAATACCCATTTCTTCATTTTTTCAGCTTATTAGGTTACAGCTTTTAGCTGTAGTTTCTCTTGTTGACCATTTTTGAAAATAATTTGTTAGCTAAACAAAATGGGAACTTTCAAGAATGTAACTACATCAATTGATATTTTATTGTGTCTCCTTGATAATCTCAATTGTACTTATTTTACCTGATAATATTTGTATCTTTCTTGCATTGCAATAATCTTGATGGTCATTAAACATTCTATTACCAGTTTAATGCAAGAAATAAAAAGGTTCACTGATAATCCAGTAAGTCAGATTTAATGATAATTGGAGCTGGTGAGGGTATCTTTACAAGCAAGATTGGGCCCATCAATAGCAGGGCTATATAATAATTGAGCATTGTTTCTGGATGAGTGTTTTTGTATGACAGCAAAATGGGCTCTCTCTTATGTTCAGGTTCATAAAGATAAAGATGACTTTCCCCTCTTCCTATTTCTGGACATAATTGCAACTAGGCGCATCCACCATCAGCTGTCTTAGCCAGGTGTTATTACTAAAGATCATCAGCAAGTCGTTATTCTTCATGGCTTTAGCATGTACCTGGACTTGACTGCAAACAGGTCACTGCTATTTCTGAGCCTTCCTGAATTTATATTCTGTTCCTTTTATGTTCGATCTATTGTCTTTTTCCAGTTCTCTGACTTCAGGAAGGTTTATGTCTTTGAGAAAACTCTGTTCACCATTTGAACCATGAACTAGACACAGTTAATCCCTGCTATGGCAGGTTAAAGATAACCTACCAGCATGCGAAGAATTAACTGTGAAAGTACACAAGAATCAGAGTTCAGCACTGTGTGTAGATCAAGCATATGGAATAGAAATACCCTATGGTAAGCTTACAATGATTCCCAGTTAGTATTTTTGCAACAGAGAGTACAAACTCACCCTACTTGGCACCCACAGCACACAGCCTTTTTCTCCCATAACTCCACTTCTCAGATGGATAGTTTAATACAGACACGAAGATGATCTCAGGGAGGAATCCCAGGTTCTGAGTACAGCTAACGTGGATCAACTGCAATCAACGAGACTCAGACAACTAACTAGGAAAGCTGATCTAGCAGATGACTTTAAAAAAACAGAAGACTTATGTAGGGAGAGATCTGGGAATGACACTAGGATCCAGGCAGGGGAATGCATGTACTTGAAACACATCCATGATCCATTGAGGCCATCTATCCTCTTTATCACTACCTGTAATTACATATAGTAGAAATATAAATGTATTTGGGAGGAATTTTCTGAGTTTTGGCCAATACATTTACTGCTACAGGAAAGAGTTTACTTCTGGAGGGTACGCAGTTTCAGTTAAGAGCAGAGAATATAAAGTGACTTTTCATAATTAATTTTCTGTCTCGAACTTCCAGCTATATCCCTTCTGATCGCATACGTTCAAAATGGTAGGCAGAGAGGGGGAAAAAACAATGTACAACCCTGACTCTTTTGTAAGCAGGAGTTTGCAATTTTTATCATGATTATAAAGTTATTGTCATAGTCTGAGTAGGTTTTTTATATAATTGATTTCAGTGAGTGGTTACATCAGTCATTGCTGGGTTTTATGTCTTTGCTATAAAAGCACTGACCAGGTTTTAAGAGTATATTGGCTGGTACAATGCGCAGCAGCAGTGCCAGTTGCTGTAGCCTGCCTTCATTTTGACTGCTCCCTAGGGGGCATTCCAGAGGGCTGGTATTTGTTGCTCAGCTAATATTAGGCTTAAAATGATCTGTTCTAAATAATCTGGGAACAGTGAAGAGCTGAAAGAGAAAATTAGGCATCAGTCTTTGTGCATCCTGTAAGGGAACTTGTGCTAGCAGAAAAGCAGGGGAGACTGGAAAAGAGAGAAGCGTGGAACAGGACATGCTGATACTAAATCATTCTTAGTTTAGGATTACTCTTTTTTTTTCCTAATCAGAAGGTACTTCTTGAAATATTGCCTTTATCAACAACTCTAGTCACCCATTAAGGTTGGAAAAGACCTCAAGGATCACCAAGTCCAACTGTCAGCCCACACCACCTAAGTCACTAAACCATGTCCCTAAGCACCACATCTACACATTTTTTGAACACCTCCAGGGATGGTGACTCCACCACTTCCCTGGGCAAGTAGTAGCAGACAAAGGTGGTCCCTCTTTCAGTGAAGAATTTTTTTCTAATATCTAGCCTAAACCTCCCCTGGTGCAACTTGAGGCTGTGCTCCAGATCTTTCACCAGCTTTGTTGCCCTTCTCTGG
>NW_010125401.1:0-6524 GCF_000699245.1 Pterocles gutturalis
CCGTGTCCCCGGGAGGTGCGGGTGGCTGTCGTGGAAACCGGGCGGAGTGCGGGGGGCTGTGCTTGGGGAGGGCTGGGGAAAAGAATTGTTTTCTGCGGCTGCCGGTGACATCGATGACACAGAGGGAGACCTTGTGCAGCCGGATACACCTTTGGGGGTTTTTTTCCTGCAGAAATACTGCTTGCAGTAAGGGTTTGGTTGCTCATCCCGAGTGGCTGAGGACTATTGTCTCTGGGGCCAAGCCTGGCTAGTCAGGCGCTGGCGACATCAGTGCCACCTGCGTGGGGTCCCCTTGGGGGCTGCTGCTGCTGAGGAGAGCCCTTCGCAGCTCGGTTTGCTCCATACAGGTGCCATCTGCCCCATACAGTCCCCGAGCAGCAGTTACTAGGAAACATGCCATGTGAAATTCTAAATCCTGGTTTATTTTTGGCTTTTTAAGAAGCTGGTGGAGAAAAATAGCTATAGGCAGGGAGACTGTGCTTTTATGCTTTAAAACAAATCTGAGATGTGTTTCTGCATCAGAAAGAGGTGGCAAGAGGGCTGACAGTTGAAAGGATAGTAGATGTGGGTGTCTTGTCTGTGGGTAGGATCAGCTCCAAAAGTCAAAATGAGGTCAGCTGAAAAAGGAATTTGTGAAATGCCTTTGGGGAAATAGCTCTCCCTCGCTACATATTCAGTCCATCCACCTGAAGTCTGAATTGAACAAGGCTTTTCCTACAGTAACACTCATATTTAGTATTGTCAATAGCAAACCTAATAAAAAAAAAAGCAGGAAATCTGACATGAGCTTTGCCAACAGAAGCGCTCCTGTCATTGCAAGCCTCCATCTGTTCCATGCAGGGGTACTGCTGCTGCTCTTCATAGGGCTGCTTCAGTCCCTGGAAGCTGAGTGGGCAGGAAGGCAACAGGCAAACTAGTGAGCTGTGGCTGCTCACTGGGTAAATTTTTGCCAGAGCACTGTTGCTGATTGTCTGCTGTGTCTTCTAGTGTCTCTTAATGTTTTTCTGGTGAAGGACTGGTAAATTCAGAGACTATAAAAGTATTTTTTAAGGTTATCTCAGGTATGTAATCTCAGTCGTTTATTTTTTCCTAGAAAACTGAGATAGGCTATGTTGTATGGTAATAGGGTGGTTTGATATTTGATAGGCAGTTAACAATACAGAAAACTATAATTTTCCCAGTTTCTAATGTCTAATACCTAAAGCTGTGTTATGCAAGAAATGAGAGAAATAATTTCATTGCTGTTTGAGGAACCCAGAAAGTCTCCATCTGTTATAATGATTATTTTTTTCTGGTTTTGATGTATACAGTTCTTTTATGCTTTCTGATGTGCGCAGGAGATAAAGTCATATACCAATACTCAAATTTGCACAGGAAGAGGCTCATGTTTTTTTCTCAGACACAAATCTGTATAGGTATTTTGAGCTCTGTGTCTCAATGTCTTTAAAAAGATGACCTGTGTTCTTCATTTGTTTGTTTTTTACTTCATTTGTTAGATTTAATTGCAGGAAACAATAAATCATCAACTTTTTTCGCTTCTTTCAAAGTTCTTTTGATCATGGTGCATAAACAGAGGGTTGCTTTGTCTGTTTCAGTTTGGGAAAATAAGAGGGTGGCCTGAATATTTGAACTGCTTCATTACAAATAAAAATAAACTAAGAATCGTCTTAGCATTCTGGTTTCAGTAGCAGGAGCTCTAAGAAGAGGAACCAGATCCATTCTGTCAGATTAAGATTATTTTAAAAAGCTATGGGTTTTTTACTGACTAGATTTAATCCTCAAATGTATTTTTGTAGTATGCATTTTGTAAAGTTTACCGAAAACATTTTTAAGTTAAAGCAAAACCTTTAGTTCTTAAGTTTTCCTGTGCAGAAAACATTTTGCAGCTATATGAAAAACTGAAATTTCAGTATGTAGCATGTAATATTTTCCTGAAACTGATCCAGGTTTACTGGCTGAGACTATGTACAGCCTAAGAAAGAAAGCAAGTGTTTATGTCACTGTGAAATTGAGACTACAGCAGAATGTCATTGTATGTAAGTATGATGTCTGTTTCTATAGGTAGACTGCAGTAGATACATACCTTAATGGGAATGCTGCTTTGATACCATGGTAAGGGCATTGATTGCTGTTCTTCAGCAGAGCTTTTTAGTGCAGCATTGATGCCTGTGTTGATTTGCAGTTACTGACTGCTTCTGAGATGTACGGAGACAACATACTGCCTGAGAACTGACGTTCCTGGCCTCGTTTTTTTCATTCACCTATTAAAACAACATAAGATTTGCAAGGGTGTTTGTTGGAGTGGATGCGTTTCTGTAACATGGTGATTCATAGCATTTACTAAATTATTCTGCTGAGTTTATTTAGATTCAGATAAGTTTTTCTTTGAACAGGGTGGCCATGAAGTGTTTTATTATTTTGTGTCTTTTCTAAAACCTGAACCACAACTTATTTATTTATTTATTGCCCTAGCTGTAAAGGACCCTACAGCCGTAGAAAGAGCAAATTTACTGAACATGGCTAAATTGAGTATCAAAGGACTCATTGAATCAGCTTTGAGCTTTGGCCGCACTCTGGATTCTGACTACCCACCTTTGCAGCAGTTCTTTGTTGTCATGGAGCACTGCCTGAAGCATGGCCTTAAAGGTGTGATAATTGCTCTGCCTGCATATTTCTCATCCTAAACATGCCATTTTTCTTTCTTTCTTGAATGAGATAAAATCAAAGTGTGTTATGTTGCTATAAGAAGTGATTAATTGTGTTGTTACTAATACTTCACAACACATTTTGACGCGTTTTTCAACTTTTTTTCTTTTTTTGTTTGTATATTCATTTGTTGCAAGTGGTCCCGGGATTACCACAACTGCGTGTATGTATATAGCTTATATTTTTAACTAGTCATCCTTTTTATATTATTTTGTTCTAGCACAGCAGTTTTATGTTCAAAGCAAAGTAATTCAAAAGACGGCTTTGGATACTGATGAATGGCATGAGGAGTGTCTCAGTTATCTGGAAGACTAGGCTCAGCAGTTAACCCTTTTGTCACACTAGCTATTTTGAAGGAAGCTACTCCAGTAATTTAAATTCAGTCAGTGACTTAATTTTTCTTTTCCTAGTAAGAAAATCATTTCTAAGTTACAATAAAACCATCTGGGGTCCTCTGGAACTTGTGGAGAAATTATATCCAGAAGCTGAGGAAATAGCCGCAAGCGTCAGAGATTTGCCTGGCCTGAAGTAAGTAGTATTGGTAAAATACAGCGAGAAAATAAAGGACCTGATGGAGAATCTGCAGATGTCTCATGATTTCATTTGGCAGTAATCAAGCCATTGAGCATGTAGCACATGATATTGGGGGAGAGCACAGGCGAATTTTGCTAGCCTTTCATTTTCTGCACAGAACAGCCAAAAAAGTATTCTTATGTACATTTCTGATGTTCCTGGGAGAAGAGTCCTCTGAATGGTGGACAAAAATGGTGCGAAAAGGAACATGTTGTGTATCAAACAGTCTAAAGTCTAGAACTGCAACAAAGGCTATATAAAACCAAAAGGAAACATACTGAAGAGGAAAGTCCTGGGCAGCTTTTCAGATTATTGTGTGTAGGGTCCTTCTCAAATGTAAATTTATGCTGTGAACTACAATTTCCTCCCATTCCTCTGCACTCTGCTTTTGTATTTAGCTTTATAATTGGCCGTACGGTAAATTCCAGAAGGGTTTGGTTACATTGTGATTGATATATGGCAGCATAAGGGTTGTAATTTATAGCTTTAGACCTTATCTGAAGCACATGGTATATAGATTGTTATTTACTCTTGTATCAGGCTAGATAAAATAATGCCCTTTGCCAAGTGTTACACTGTTCCTATCTTGATATAGCATGCAGGTTTTGAGGTGGGTTTTTTTGGCATTTATGCACTTAACACTTCTGAGTGTGCATGCATTAGAAGAGGAGGATCTAAAAGTCCAGCTTTAATTTGTTGGATGTTAATGTTTGCCCATTACGTACATTTTTATATTGAGTTGTCTTTCTAAGATAGCACAGAATTCTTAAACAAGTATGAGTTAAAGCTGGAATTCAATATGTGTTATGTATTCCAGAGAATAGGATTGGGAAGGCAAGCTGGCATGATGAGTTGTAATGGACGTTCAGTTACTTTTCTTACAATTTATCTGAAGACATTATAAGCAAGTTGCAGAAAGGAGTCTGGATTGTTGCAGATGTTTTACTTCAGCTAGAAACAGGACTTTCAAGATTGTCTTTACAGGCAGTGTCAGGTTAAGAAGAAGGTACTTACAGGAAAACAGCACCATTCCTAAAAATTCTGGTAACCATGTACTGTGTGAGAACAAAGCACATTGAAACACAACAGTGTGTAGGAAACTGCGTATTTTCACTCTCTGAGCGGAACAGTTAATTTTACTGTCAGGGTCTTGTGCTTTCTCTGTTCCTGTTCTTCCCAGTGTCTGCCCCCAAGCTGAGCTGCATTGGTGAAAATTTTTCTGATCTTATTCCAAAACTTGGAGTCAAAGCTAGACATTACGGCTTCCCAGGCTGCATTGCGCAACAAATAGTTTAAAATACTGTTTCAGAAATACCAATTGCTCTACCAATAGACTGATACGATGTTTAGGACAGTAAATTCATTGCTATATTGTTGATTTGGGACTCTTTGTCTTCATGCCTTTTTTTTTCAGAACCCCTCTGGGCCGTGCCCGTGCCTGGTTACGGTTAGCACTAATGCAGAAGAAAATGGCTGACTATCTTCGCTGTTTAATAATTCAGAGAGATCTGCTCAGGTAAACAATTAAGTAGATTTTGTTTATAATTTACTTTTAGAGGTGTAGTCTCCTGAAAAAAAAATATATATTTTCTATTTGCTACTTTTTAACATATCCTTAGTGTAGCAAGGTGTACTGTCTGGCCTGTGGGCTGATTTCTCCCAGGCCTCGGGGTAGAGGGACCATGCTCTGCTGCCTCATCAAGACTGAGGGGCAGCTGGTGGGTGAAGAGCTCTTTCCTCTCTGTCATGTGGGTGGGCCTTCTGCAACGTGCCTGACTGTTCTTTCATAGATGAGGGTGGTGGGGAAGGGCTGCATTCCTCCGCCATGCAGAGGACTGACTGGAAGCCTCTGGAGAGACTAATTCACCCCCACCATATGCGTGGTTTCCTACTGAGCTACTGTTGCATGGAGGACTATTGCCTTGGACCTTCCTTTCAGAGTTCTAGAACTAGCATCGCTCTCTTCCAGTATAACTTCTCCTTTGTGATGGGGTAATTGAAGCACAAAGGGAAAAAAAGTTACCTTAGTTTCAGTTCTATAACCTATATGTGTTTTAAGACTTTTCTTGTATGCCTAGGTAATGCTGGTATGTCAGGATGTCATTGGTGTTCAACAGCTGTGGACTTTTCAATTTAAAGCACAGTTTCATAGAGTCTGAAACTTTATTTAAAAGATGCAAGGAGGAAGAAGTAAACATTGGTATTCTGTTGTTTAGTAGAGTGTTTTTCTTTTGAAAACTTTTCTAGCATTTCAGCCCTGTTTCTGTTTTCTTACCTATTTAATATTTTACTTGGCTTCTTTAATTTCAAGCATGTGTTTATTAAACTCCAGACCTTTTTCGACAACAAGGTAAATTTTTTACCATTCTTCTTTTGTATTCTGTAGTGTTTCTTAACAACATAAGAGTTGTCTTACTCGGTGTGGCCAAACATCCATCTGGTGCAGTATCCTATTCCAAAGTGGCTAATAGCAAGTATATAGGGAAGAGCCTTTTCGGGTTTGTTTTGGTTTGGTTTTTTTAAAGGCAAAATAGGTCTTGCCTCCTGAAGCCCTCCAGCAGCTTGTGGCTCAGATTGCTGGAGCTGAAGTTAGTATCTTTGTTTTTAATAGCCTCTGAGACAAACCATGCGCTTTGAATTTTTAAAAATTTATGAGGTGTGAGTATGGGCAGACTCAGTTCATCTTTAAGGATGTTGGAGTAAGGCTAAAGTAAAGTAAGAGAAACAATTCAGATTTAGATTCCGTTATTAATTTGTTGGATGTAAATATACTGAATATACCAAGAAGATGCAATTTTCTTCTTTAACAGTGAATTCTATGAATATCATGCACTAATGATGGAGGAAGAAGGAGCAGTTATTGTTGGACTGTTAGTTGGGTTAAACGTAATAGATGCTAACCTGTGTGTGAAGGGAGAAGACCTGGATTCACAAGTAAGTCAATACAGGTAATGTGCATGCAATCCATAAGATTTTTATATACAGTGAATTTTGTTATTATAGAATAGTATCATTAAGGTTGGAAAAGACCTCAAGGATCATCAAGTCCAACTGTCAACCCAACACCACCTAACTCACTAAACCATGTCCCTGAGCACCACATCTACACGTTTCTTGAACACCTCCAGGGATGATGACTCCACCACTTCCCTGGGCACCCTGTTCCAATGCCTGATCACTCTTCCAGTGAAGAAGTTTTTTTCTAATATCTAGCCAAGACCTCCCCTGGCGCAACTTGAGGCCAT
>NW_010125402.1:0-4080 GCF_000699245.1 Pterocles gutturalis
AAATGACTAGTCCTCCACAGATGCCTGTTCCCTTTTTGTTGCAAGAGTCTTTTTCCACTCTGAAAAATTCTCCCTGATTAAAAGGCTGGGACTAATTATTATAATTTATTTTTAATGGGACTCAAAGACACACTGAGAGGAGCATTGACATAAGAAAAAAAATCAGATGGAAAAACAGCTCTCAGTTCTGAATAAATAACCCCAGCAAGAAAAATCTTGTGCAGAGGGAAAAAGAAAAAACAATATTTCAGTTCAGATCTGAAAGAAGAGCTGCACCAAGGAGAGGAAATGTAACCACAAATAAAATTAGTTCCTAGAGCACTTGGCCTTTGCTGGGTATTATCAACCAAGATGCAAAGGAAACTGGATAAATGCTAGGTTCAGGTCTTTCGTTTTCTGTGCTAGCAATGATTGTCAGTCAGTAAAATCCTACACACACACGTACACACACACACCCTGGACCGAGTTTATTCCTTACACGGCTTTGGCATGCTTGTTCTAACCAAGCAGGCAACAACTTTTACACTGGGGGGCTCCCCAGGGATATCCATACAAGTCTTCTTGTGCAAGAGAAACTCTCTGACAGTGCCTGAACTAAGCCACTGGAAACAAAGGCTTTGCACTTTCCTCCTCCTTGACTTCCAGAAAAAAACCTCCTAGGTAGGTACAGCTGATTCTTAAGTAGCAAATGCAAGTGGAGCACAGAACATCTGCCAGCAGGGCCAATGGTAAGGGAAGGGACTTGTGCATGTCCAAGTCCAGAAGCAGCATCCCAACGGGCATGCTCTGTGCTGAAAACCTGACAACATCTACGACAAGCAATGCGGCTGTGGGCTTTCTGGTCACCTGATGTCTTCCTTTCTGAGGGCCACTGGGCTCGGTTATAACCAGCCACTTCACCATGTTTTACAGCGTTGTTTTCAAGGGCAGTTGTGTTATTTCTTAGTGCCACCAAGTGGCAAAATTTAATAGTACCTTCCTTCCAACCAATG
This sequence comes from Pterocles gutturalis, assembly GCF_000699245.1. Lineage (NCBI taxonomy): Eukaryota > Metazoa > Chordata > Aves > Pterocliformes > Pteroclidae > Pterocles > Pterocles gutturalis. The sequence goes on from NW_010125402.1 coordinate 993, forward strand.
AAGAAACCGGAGTAGACATCTCCGGTGCCAGCAGGAGAGCAGAAGGCGCTCAAAGAGGACACCAAGATTTTGCAAATTAAAATTAGTGTTATCTGTTTCAATTGCTAAATGATCCAAGTAGGGGACAAGTTCACAACAGAGCAAAACTTTAAACGTGTGTCATTCCATAAGTCTCTATTCAGTGTAACATCAAGTGCATGCAAATAACTACTGAAAGGAGAAAGAGGGCTTAAGCATTTATTTACTTTTAAGACCATCTGCTTGCAATGTATTGCTCAACAGGTGTAGCTTGCTGAGCTGGAACCAATGATACTGGTAATTAACTCAAAGAACCAATGGATAGAAGCTGGAATTTCCAGTAGGCTGATGCTACTTTCTGTTATAATTTAATGGGAGGAAAAATATTCACCTCTTCCTGGTACAATGTAATCATGAAATAGTGCAAGTCTTAAATCACATTAAACCATGGCTGCTGTTTTATAAAGCACAGATTATTTTTTTTTTTGTAGACATATGAACTTTACCAGGCCCCAGGAGGTCACTGTGGGAGATGATACTGAAAAGCAACAGTGCAATGTAACCATCTGAAACAAGTATTTTCCCAGCTTTTTCAGGTTTCTTTTAAATTTGCCTGTAAATAAAGGGAGAGTGGTACAGATCCTGGTGCTACATCAAATATTTTGTGTGCTGAATTTTCTTCTGTTTTCTTCTAGATCTATGGAGAAATAAACACAGATACATTTCTGGAACATGAATTTATGTTTGGAGTATTCTCCAGATGGAATTACCTAGAGTATAAAACAGTTGCTTGCATTCAAAAAAAAAAAAAAAAAAAAAATTGGTAGTGATTTAGTGCAAATGCACTACATCCATCAAGCTATCTGAAAATGTTAGTATCAGAGAATGAATCTCTTAGTATAAACATTGCAATGAATTTTTTCTCCTTTGGAAGTGCCTAAGCAACCTTTGGGAACAGGAGGGATTCTGCATAACCTATTTTGAGAAAGAAAGAGCAATGCAGTTAGGCCATCTGTAGCTGCAGTAAGGGCTGGGAATGTGGGTGCAAACAGGTAGCCTGTTCTCAGTGGAAAAAAAGCTTTTGCTCATTTCAGAAGAATCTGGGTAACATAGTTTTCTCTCAAAGCCATTCTTTGTGTAAATCATTGGAAAATTGCACACTCAGTCCAACTGTTTATTCAGAGAGCTTGGGGGCAGCTCACTCTTTATAAATAATGGTATAAAATGAAAGCTAAAAATAAGTTAACTATCTTCCTGTTTACTAACATGACAATAAAATGTATCACCATATAAAACCAGCACATAAGCACCATTTAAGGATAGGTCACTGTGCTGAGAGCAGCCCGAGCACTTGCCGTAGCTCCTGATGCTATGCAGTATCTCAGGCTCTGAATGAGATGCCTGTGGCTAACAGATCCAGAGAGAGAACACAGTCATCCCATCCACTTCAAAGGTCAGCAAGCAAGTATTTCTCCTGGTGCCCCTTGCCTCCCTAAGCCATTTTTCTTCTCCCATTCCTAGAACACTATGCAATATTTTTTTCCCAGTGGATACTGCAGCTGCACTGCCAAGCCAGGGTACCGTGCAGGCATCAGCAATAACAGATTCTTATGCTAGATATGGCCTTTGAAACAGCTGGTCATACTGGGACAGAGAACAGCTGACACTTCTCAAACTGAAGGTCCACATCAGTGCCACCATTTTTATAAGGCCAGGCTTGAAGAGTGTTTAGATACCCACTATTAAAAGATTAAACTATGTGGTTATTATGATAACATGTTAAAGACATGCTTGGTAAAAAAGAAAAAAATATGTTTGTGTTTAATTTAAATAAAGGTGTATTAACATTAGGAGCAGTTCATTATCTTCTCTAGGAATTTAGTCAAGAATTGGAAGACTAACACTGTGTTTATATATTCAGTCTAGCATTAGGTATTTTTTTCAGTAAGTTGATGGTAGCAACAAGCCTTCCCAGCTCTGCAGCCATAAAAGAGAGACATAACAGATGGAGAATGTATCTTCTTTTGCCTGTTATACCTCTGTCACTTCAGTGGTGACACAAGAAATCAACCAGCTCCCCTGTCTGGAGTGCAGAAGGGCTAAAGAGGAGCTGAGATAAGAGGAAGAAGAAACTATGAAAGCCTCAGTAACCTACAGGGAACTAATCTAATTTTATCGATTCTAGATTAAAAGATCAATTGTAATTACATAGCAGCCTTATGCATTTCCCAAACAGGTATCTTCCTACCCTCTTCCTCATGCATCCATCATATGCCTTCATAAACTGTGCAAGCTTATCCTGAGGAAATTTTTCTACTGAAGTGCAATCTATCTAGCTAAATCTTTGTTAACCTGACAGCTTCTTCCAATTAGTCCTTCCTATTTAAGCACATGCTATGTGTGCTACTGCAGCCACATTCAATCAAGATGAAGAAAAAAGTGCAAGCTTGACATTAATATAAATAAATGAGTGTCTTTTCTTCATGCACAAAGATATCATAGTTCAGCTTTCAATCGAGCTTTCAGTTCAAGGGGATTTAAATATAGATAAACTTGCACCAGTACAATGTCTGTTTGCAGTAAGTAGAAGAAAGTTGACATTAACAAAGAAGTAAAAATGTCTTGAAACGTTAGTACCTTTGTCTGGATCACCAGGATAAGAAAATTAAGAGTGATTTCACTGTCTTCTAATGACACTGAATTTTTATACTGACAATACTATAAAAAGAGACAACCATTTTGATAACAAGCTGTCGCAACCCAGCTCATAAAACCACCCTGGGTGGGATGAGTGGGGTTCGTGGAGGTTCTGTATATTCCCTTGGGACAAATTAAGGTGAGATGACACCAAAGAATTGAATACTGGCTTACAACTTTAATGCACATAATTGTTTGGGGGGGGAAAGGGAAATGTAGAGTATAAAATGTGGAATGTAACAGAATTATAAAAGAAAACAAATTACTTGGCAAAGAAAATTCATGACAACACTACCAACAGCCAACAACACCAAATCTTACAGCAATGTGATAACGACAGCATAGTTTCCAACAATACTAAGAAACCCGCAAC
>NW_010125402.1:4111-19107 GCF_000699245.1 Pterocles gutturalis
AAACTTGTAATCACTTAACCCGTGACTGTTCACAACACTTGCAATCACTTTTCAGTACTAAAATAAACAACCTACAGAAAACCTGCTAAACAAGACCCAAAAGGAGCTGGCATAAAACTTACAAGGTGTTGCCATACGTGCCAGAGAGAGAGAGAGAGATCAAGAGATACTTGAAGAGGAAAAGGAAAGGAAAAGGAGAGAAGAGAGAGAAAAGTTTTCACCACTCTTTGGATCCTTGGAGATAAGCGTCGACATCTTGGGGGGGAGGGGGGTTGCTCGATCAGTCTGTCAGCATCTCAGGAGTCCTCAGGTGGTGGGTGCAAGCCCCTTCTCTTTGTTTATTCACCTTTTATAGACAGAGGCAGGGCCTTACTCAGCAAGGGTTTGCTACTTTGTTGTAAGAGCAAGACTGAGTCCATTGTTAGGGGAGTAAGGCCTTCGGTGTATTCTTTGCTCCTACTTATCTGCAAGGAATAGAGCTTAGAGTCTACAACTGGAATGCTTTGAGACGTCACAAGGGTTCGCCTTATCAGAGCCTCGACAGTCAATCTGCAGTTTCTGCAAAACTGCGTGAATAGTCCTTTACACAAGCATGGATTGCATTCTTGCTCACAGAAGCACAAATCTGTAGTGCTCTTGGTCTTCCGCAAGACCAAAGAGGTATAGCCTGCTCTCCTTCCTGCCTGGAGAGCACTGTGCACCATCAATATGTCTCTGTGTAAAACAATAAAACCGGTTTTCTACATAAAATTCTATTAGGATAGATTCTTCTCAGCCATCAACCATGAGCACCTCTGCCATTTCTTCCTCTCCATGCCAGTCTCTCGCTCTGTTCCATAGTATTAACCAGCTTCTCTCTCAGGTGGTCCAAGAGACAATGTACTCAAGCTGAACATACAGCAATTTGTCCTCAAATACTATTTAAACAACCACCACCTCCATTTCCAATCTGTGAAAGGGCTTCTCTCGCAAGCAGCTTTTGTAACTTTTTGTTTGATGATATGATACAGCTGGGGAAAAAAACCCCAAACATTTCTCACACAAACTTTAGCTGCGATGTCTAAAACATGAGAGACTATACCAAAGCACACAGAAATGTTAAAACCCATGCCTTGTTATGGCATAGATTATCTCTAATTTGCCTAAATATTGCAATGATTTGTATGTTTAAAAAGCACGGATTTCCTGACCTAAATTAGTGCTTCCCAGTCTGAAGCATTTACTTCACGTCAAAATCCTTGGTTGACTAGCAGAGAGTTCAGTTGAGGGGCCAAACCCTTCGGACACAGTAAATATAGCCATTTCTGAGACAGATAATTATGGTCCCAGTTAATTAGGACCTAGTCAGTGAGACATGCTCATAGGTGTTCCTCAAGGATAAGACGCATAACATGAAATACTATTTCAATGGTAGTAACAGGCAACTGTGAGACTGTGAAGAAGACAGGAAAATACTGGCTTTACACAAGCAAGAAAGAACAAGCAAGAAAGAACATCCAACTTTCTGTACATGTTACTGTATCATAACCTAACATACCAAAACCTGGAAAAAACTGAAGACACATGTAAGAAGCATTATGAGTCTTGTAAACATAGGAGCCAAAGATGATAAGTTGAAAGTGTCCCCAAAAAAGGCATTTTTATAGTTTCATAGCAAATCATGTGTGTTCTGATTTAAATCAAGCATTGACCTAATTTTTATAAAAACACACATCAGTTATGCTTTTTGCCATATGCTTACCTAGCTGATTTTATCAAAATATAGTTATGAATTTATAAGGAAATGGACTGTGGACTGTTGAGTGTCATGATAACACAAAAAACAAGAGATAAATCCTGTTCTGTTTACCCACACAAGTAAGACAAAACATCTTGAAAATGGCAAATCCAGAATAAAATTTAATTGGAGCAAGAAAAAAATCCAGAAAACCAAGGACACAGAGAGGTTCACAAGCTATCCATGACTTGAAGTATGCTAACATGGGGTTTGGAAGAATTTCCACTACACTGAAAAAGTAAAAATTTATGAGAAACAACTGCCCTTGGGTGTTTTGGAGCAGAAAGGAAAGACCTGTATTCATTCATAGATGCAATTCGCATTTTAAGTAATTTGCCTTGCTCTCAGCAAAAACGGGAATTCAGCCAGGACATATGTTTGATCTCACTGCAAGTATGCAGAGAATCTGATTTTCACCAGGACTGTGTCTTAAAAGGTCTCAAGCACACACTGAGCATGGGTAGTGCCTGAAACACCACTCTCTGTAAGAACATTGGTGGTCCCTCCAACAACCAGGCCCAGAGGTGGATAGATAGAGCAAAGGACACTTCCCAGCTTTATCAGGCTTTTCATTTTACTGATGCCTTTCTTCACCCTGAGATGCTTCTGAATTCCAGAGATAAATTTGACCACCTTGAAAGCTGGAAAACCACAAAGTTGAACACCACAACCACCACCACCACCCCATCTCTTGACATCTTGGTACCTGGTAGTCCTGTAGTGTTCAGAAATTTAATACAGACAGACTATATCCACACTTCTTCAAATTAGAGGTCATGCTAAAAAAGAGACAATTTGCTAGATTGTCATCTCAACATGTTTGCTTTGCTGGTTAGGTAAACATAGACTGGAGTGTGCTAAGGGAGGTGCAATTTAAAGATAAGATTAATACATTAGCAATTTGAATATTTTTCTTGGGAGAAAACTGCTGAGCATCACTTGGTTTGTGCAATGTTTGCTTTAAAATTTAAGGCTTATTCAAAACCAACATACTGTGAGTGTAATTCACCTCTTGACAGGAAAGCCACTGCCTTGGGTGATTTCAGCTAACCCATTTAACTTCATGGCTGAGGCATACACAATCTGACACCACAGCTTAGCTGATGTTGGGGAGGCAATTTTAACTCAGTCGTTTATGACCCTGAGAAAGCACTTGCCTCCTGCACTGGCTTAGACGCACTGACACTGACATCTGGAAAGATGGACTGAAGCACAATCTGTGCTGCCCAGTCTGAGCAGCACTGCAGGTCGCTTCGGGGCAGAAGGCTGCAAATCACTGCAGATCTAATTCAAAGCATAATGCGAATCTGTGTAAAGCAAAGCAGCCAGGCTGGCTTCTAGGACAACTGCATGAATTCTAGCAGAATTACAGCCTGGACACTTTAACTACTGCAAAAATCTCTTGAGGACTTGAGTTTAGGGGGGTTTGGTCTGGGGGCATTTACAACTTGGAATTTGTTTCATGCATGAATCAGAGCTGAAACTGAGGAGACACATCAGTCTGCCTCACCCCTCATGGAGGATTTTAACTAGAGTAACAGTAGGAATAAAACTTTTTTGGGTGGTTGTGCTTACTTGAGCTGCCTTCCCACTCTGGCCACCATGCTCATCTGTATGTGGACCTGTCACTTGAAGTTGCACTGGGGGCGTTTTAGGTGGTTTTAAAATCAACTTGGGAAACACAAACTCTCTGGTTTGTTTTTTTCTCTGTCTGAGCTCCTGTCCAGACACCTGCACACTCAGAAGTGGCTTAAATTGCATTTTTCCTCAGGTAATTTAAATAATTTAGAAACACTGAGCAGAGGGAGTCAATATTAAGTACTTTAAAGGTCTCTGAAGGGTCCCTGAGAGAGAGTTACAGGATACTGCTTGTAATCAAAGAGGAGACGGCACTTTCCTTTCTCAAAACTCAGAGGAGGCAGCATTCCAGAACACATGTTCCAGTACAAAATATTTCAAATAACTGCAGTCTTCACTGAATTTCCTGTTTTACACAAGTACAAAAAGAAAGACCATGTTTTCTTGGTCATATATAATAAAAGGTTTTTCTGTGTTTCTTATTCTGTACCATTCACATATAAGACACCCTCTCCTGTAGAGGTTTCTATAGCAACAGAATAAAATCTTTTACAATAGTAGCTGTTCTTTTCCCAGGTATACTTATCAGCTGGTCATAGTTTAGCAGTTGAAATTAAGCTTCTTGTTTTTATGGAGCTGCATATCTAGAATGAGAAACTGTTTTCCACTTAGCTTACATGAGTAAATAGTGATGCCTCAACTCCAATTAGCAAATGGAGAAATGAATACGGCAATTTTAGTGGCAGAGGGCACATTACTGTGTCTGAGTGCTTCAGAAGCTTTGAAGCATGTATCCACATCTCCCCTTCCTACCCTCAGGAATTTATTACCTCATGTCACAGGAGACAGGGAGAAGGCAGAAGCACACGGAGAATGAGTCTTGCCAGAATCATACAAAAGGGCTGTGGCAGAGCAGACAGTGATCTGAAGTTTTACAATTAGGAGTCTTTTGCCCTGTCTGGCATAGCATCTTGTGGAAAACCAATGAGATGGAAATTATCATATCTGTTCAGTTTAATCTCCCCTCCAAACTACGCTAAAGTTAAAATGAACTTGAGTATCAAGCCTCTCCTTGCATTCATTTTAAACAATCAGTGTCATCCCATCCCCACCTTTGCTGTCACCACAGCTTGTTTCTGAGTCCTTTCACTTTATACATCCTTGGACTCGCTTCTTCAACCAGCGCTCTGCAGGAAGGACAGCCCTGACTGTGTTAAGTGTGCTCAGTCTCCATCTTCCAAAGACTTTGTAAGCAGCTACTTCTGCCTAATATTTCACTCATCAATAAAGCTTCTTTTTTGTCTTTTATCTCAAACTGTTATTTGTCCTGATTCACATAGTATCTCTTCAGGACAAAGAACATTCAACTTTGCATTTGTTAATTCCAGTGTACGTTTATGCTACTGGAACAGTACGAAAGCATAAAAGTTCCAGATGTCATCATTCTTGTTTTGGAGGAACCAATGTAAAAAGACAAAAATCTCACAACTCAAAAAAAAAAAAAAAAAAGTGCTTGTTCTTTGCCCTTCATCAATTTATTCTGAATTCATGCTATTATTTAAACTAATATTTTTAATCATAAAAGAAAGCAATCTTTTTGTCAAATCAGTCCTCAGGAGGCAAGAGGCACAACTTCTGCTTGTTGTAAGATGCTGGCTTTTGAGGGCCTGGAAGGCTGAGTACAGGCAAGCCCACCATCTGGCACACTGCCAGAAGAGCTGGTCCAGCAGGATGGAGGAAGATCTCCCTCCAGAAAGCTGCGGCACTACGAGTCTTTAGGACGCTATCCTAAAGAAGGCACAACTCTACTAGGACCTACCCAGCCTGGTTCAGAGAATTTAAACCAACAATTTTTTTCCAATTTTAACTGGCTTCTCTGTTTAGAAGTACCTTTTCCAAAACTGCTGATGTAACATTGAGTGGAGGTGGGTTCAAAGCAACCCACTCTGTGCCATGCAACATATTTGTTCTCTGAACTGTAAGTCTCCAGGTTAGACCTTCCCAGCCTCAGTCCAGCAGCTGAGCTGCAGTGCTCTTTTGCTTCCCTGAAAACCACAGTGAAATCATCCACAGACCCAGGAGAGGCATGATGAATCTGAAAGTATATTGATTTCATTTGATGGGCTATCACAGCAGATACTTTCACATTAACATTTTTACCACAAATATTCACTCTAATTTAACTCAGTTGTTCTTCTGTAATTCAATAGACGATCAGTCACTCAGCAGAACAAGCCACCGAAGCAGCGAGTAAATAAAGGAGACAGGTTCTACTGCTGTCGTGTTACTTCTGTTTTGTCATGCTGCATGTGTCACCAGGGAGCAAGAATTACTTTAATTACCAACTGCTTTAGTGTCAAATGGTTATTATAGAAAATTGTGAATCATGTTCATTTACTTTGGCAGTATGACAATGGGATCACTTTCAGTTCTTGGCAGTGGCTTGGGGAGACCAGTGGGGAGGGAGATAGGAAGGGAAGAAAGGCACTTCCATAGATTTCAGTTTTCGAGGGGGTGTTGTCCTTCAAAAGAAAGCATATGCTGGCTTTCAAACTGCTGTTAAGCAGGAAATGAGCTGGGTCCCCCACCGTAGTCTATCAGAATTTCTACACTGACAATCAGCAGTCCAGAAATGTCCACTATTTTCCATTTCAGCAGTTTATAACTGATGCAGCTGGTGGGTGAGGTTTATTCCTTTGACTTCTGCTTTTCCAAATGCTACTGTGAAGTTTCAAAATCTCAGATGGGTTAATGTGGAAAGCGTACCCTGCCCTAGCCCAGTCACTTAGAAGTACCATGGAGAGGTATAACTAGATACATGTAGTGATTAGAGTCTCTTTGAGACTTCTGAGGTTGTCCCCTTGGGGACAAGACACTGAGCCTACAGGAGCTTAAAAGGTGTGACTCAGTACTGCAGCACTATGTTGTGTTGCATGCCTCTCTACCCCGGTGTCTCTCTTCAAAGGTCAAGGGAAGTTCTAAACTCAGGCAGTTGTATGTACCTTCCCTCTGGCTGCAGAACTTCCTGCCTCTTCTCTGCTCCTTGCTGCCCAAAGCTAAACACTAATTGTTCCATCTCCACCATACAGAAAACAAAATAAAACTCAGTTTTAACTTATTTGTTGTACTTTGTTTGGGTTTTGTTTTGTTTTGTTTTTTTAACTCAGATGGTCTTAGCAATCCATTTTCTAGTTTCAGTCTCATGGAGAGCTGAACCAGCTCAAGTGAAGAAACTGTGAATGAATAGCTAAGAACAAAAACTTTTAAACTGCATTTCTGTGCCCAAGAAAATATACAGAGAGCTGTATGACACCTATAAATTGAAAATTGAAATTACAGAGCATTCGGTGCCTTTCTTGATTGGTACAAGTAGTATTTTTCCAGGCTAAAAAAACTCAAATGAGTGAAGTTGCTACTAAGGATGTTTCTTATCTTTTGGACCCTGAAAAAATAGAGAAAGTTCAAATTTCATCCACTATAACTCTTCTGAGTTAGTGGTTATTTCCAACTAATTCAGACATACACCGAAACTGCAGACTAGGGACAGGTCAGCCACCAGAAGCACTCTTCACCAGCACCACTTTCCATTCTGGAAATGGGAATACATGAGGGCACATACTAATAGCTGTTCCAGGATACTGTTGTCACAACCCCTGAGATAAGACCAGGACTCTGACTGCCAGGTCCCCTTTGCCTGCAGCACTAGAAACAACCTTTCTGTTCACCTAGGGCCCTGACAAAACCCAGGTGAAGCTCTGGTGGCCGATGGTGGGTATTTTGGTTGTCTGTTCCCAGTTCTTTCCTTAGGAAGAGGAATGGTTGAAAGGTGTGGTGACCTGACAGTGCCATCAAGAAGGTAGCGGCAGGGTAGTGAGAGACATGGGTTTAGGAGGGAGGTTGTTGAGAAGGACAAAGATAAATTGTCATCTTACAGGTGATAGGTGACAGGAACAACCTTCCTAGGGACCACAGAGGGCTGCACAGAGTTTGCTACAATCAGAAATCCACTGAGCTGGCTGAAATGAAAGCAGAAAGCATCAGTCCTGCAGAAGGCAGGGAGAGAGTGGCTTATAAACCTTTTATTTCTGTTATCTCTTCCGTAGCCACAGAGTTTTGCCTAAACAAAATGTTAATGATCGTGTCTTGTTTTCTAATAGCACCTGGCCTGTTAACACTTGAAACCTTTTTGGTCTATAGGGATGCTCACAGCACAGGGGGGCCCTGGCAGTTCCAGGGCAAAGTGTTGGCTATCCCCTCCCAGATCTGCTAAAAATTCAACACCTTTGAGTGAATTATACCAGTAACATAAACAGAATGCTGTCTTCACAACACTCAGCAGACATTTTCACTTAAGTACTTCAGTAATGCAAACCCTGTTGTCCTCTCAGTCTCCTGTCTCCTGAGGTGGATGCTCCAGGCACTTCATGGGATGGCACTCCAGGAGCAGGTCTGTGTGGCAAAGACTAGGCAGCGGTACCGCCTTGCAGAGGTCCAGGCCCACTTGTGCTTAGCGTGCTCCTGAAAAGGAGGTGCAGTGCCAATGTGCTGTTGCTAATCTGGTCCATAGACCCAGTCCCTGTCAGCTAGCCCCTTTTTAGTATGGGAAATTCTGTGGTTTTACAGCATATTTTTTAAAAAGTCCATTTCTCTTAAAGGCTTCCAAAATTTGCCATTTCTGAAGAGCTATTGTAACAATTACTTCAACTCCACAGTCATGAAAAGGTTTCCTGGTTGGCTGGTTTATTTCTTTTTTTCTTAAACTGTTGCTGTAAGGGCAATGAACGTGTTTGTTTTCTGTAGGATTTTTTGGTTTTTCAAAGGAGAAAAATAAAAAAGATCAAAATTACATCAAAAATAATAACAAAATGCATTTCAGCAAACACATTTACATTTTAAGGAACCACTTTGCAGAGGAAATGTTCCCTTGAGATTTCAAAACCATAGGTAATAGTTTGATAATAACAAACGACAAGTGCAAGCCACAGGTATGCTTAACATTTCCTGTGCAGTTTCCGAGACAGCTTTGAAGGCTGGCTATTCTTTTGTTTGGTTTCCTCAAAATAGCTTCAGGCAGTTGTAAATGTAAATTGAACCCTAACTTCCAAGAAACCTAGTTGGAATCAGTAAAATATTACTCTTGCTTCAAGCAGGGGTTGTTTGCAAGGAAATGTTGTGCCACATATGCTTTCTTCATTCTCTACATCTATTGTCTTCTGAAAATTTTTCAATATTATATTAACCCAAAATACATCCCTGGAAAGCCTTTACCCTTTAATAAGCACTGCAATGTCTGAGCAACATTCATTTTCCTTTTTTTTTTTTTTTTTTTCTCACAAGTATCCAGATGCTTTTATATATAAGAGTTGTAAAAATAATTTAATTTCAAGAATGCCTTTTTATGCTCTGACTGCCAGATACCACAGGGAAAACTGGACTACAAACAGACAAAGCAGCTGTGTGAATTTAATCCAAGAGCAGTTTTCTTTAGTTCTGAGATTTATGCTAATTTAATACTTTATTTTAAAAGCTTGTTTAGAAAGTTGAAATCTTAAGTTTGTTAGTAGCTGTGGTTGCACTGTGGTATCTTGCAAGTAATTTTCGAAAGAAGAAAAGTGGTTTGAGACACAGTTGTACTGCGACTGAGCCTGACGTTGTTCCACTAAGAGAACAGGGAGGGTAAGGGTACTGGGCTGGCCTAATGGGGGCAGATGCCTGAGACTCTTTAATGACAACAGGAGCTTCTCTACACCGGCATGTGATTGTGCCTTGACCCAGACTTAGGGACAATCATTAGGGAATGTACATTCCAACTGTGCATTCAGTGCTTCTTGTTGAGTCAACATACAAGACTACAGACACATGCCTGGTTCACAATTGGTTTTGTAACAGCGAGCTCAGCCAGAGAGGCCCTCTGTGGAAATGCTCCCTTCCAGATGTCAGTATTATCATCCCCTGATCCAAGAACAGGTTCTGCATTACTTTGGGACTGCATTTGATCACATAGGCATGGTAAATTGCCTGACTCAACCTAACACCCAGATGTCAATGTGCTAATACTGCTCTGAGAATTTATTTAAAGCATAAGAGCAATTATTAAAGCTTTCTAAATTGCCCTAGACATTGTGACCTGTCTGCCCAGAAGTATTAAAAGAAAATTTGCAATGTGATCGTTGCAAGGAAACTGTAACAGTATTTAATCCTTTTAGTGTTTCCTATACTCCTTAACATTGACAAATCACATAACCCCCTGAAGTCACCATACCCAACAGCATGCCTGGAAGACATATTAAGCGCACTCTTACACATGGCGAAACTTGGCAAGTCAGAGCACAAATAAACTGGAAATACACAGCAGTTTTTTAAAGACAGGGCCTTACATTTTCTGTGGAAAGAGTTAGAGTTATTCTCACCAGTTCAAGTGTCCATTGCTATTTTTGGCACTCAGCGGTGAGAGCAGCAGAATAAATTCTCCTTCTTCAATTTTCAGAGCACAGCATGAGACTGGTCTCTTCGCTAAGACAATATCCTGATGTATTTGTAAGGTCAGTTGGACTCTCAGGGGAGAGCAAGAGCTTCTGAAAGAGAGCAGAGCGTTATTGCTCACATATTGCCACACACACACCCCGTGTTATACAGCATCTCTGGTTCATAAAGAGGCCACAGAGATCACAGAGAAGAGCCGTTCCATTTTTTTGTGGCAATAAACACATTGAGATTTCCTGTCCTCATGCATACAGCATAGCTATCTCTGTATCTTAAAAGGAGAGAGCTGCTTGGGGAACGAAAGTGAAACAAATGGGTAAATCAAGAGCAGCTTTTCCTCCAGGCAATTAAGATGCCAAGAGGAGGAGAGCCAAAGAAGGGGAGGCAAGGGTATCTTCAGGACATCTCCTGAAGCAGCAGGGGACAAGTTCATTTGTATGGTGCCATGTCAGGTATGTTGACTTTGCTTTCAGTTTTCAAGGAAAGCACCATCTCAGGGATCTCCCTGTGAGATAAACAGGTACAAAATTAGGGCAAGGTGAGAGGGAAACTTTGCCATAAGAACCATGGATTCAGAACAGGGCCAACTGTGGGCAGTGGAGAACCAGAGCTCTCTTTGCATCCAGCTCCCAAGCACTGCCTTCTCAGACTGAAAATATTTCCCTCAGCAGCTCTCAAGGGCTAATTTTACAGACCCTACACCACGTTTCCCCTGCACATTGTCATATTAAGGTGCAGACTAAGTGGGCAGGAGCACAAGGAGGGTACACAAAGCAAGCAAGGCCTTGGGTGATACCAGTTAAGGTGGAATTAACACGGGAAATCATACTTCCCGTGCAACAAAACGTCCTTGCTTCAGGCCTGTATTTCTCAGTACATTTAGCAGGCTAAGTAAGAACAATCAACATCACTTTCAGTTTTGATAGGTACCTGAGACACATTCAAAGGACAATACAAACATATTTCATTACTGTGGCCTAAATATGAAATTCTATGCTGCATTCCTTGCTCATAACTTGTTAAGGAAATTTGTTCTGTGGTAGTATTTCAATGGCTCATTAAGTTGGAATTGCCTTTCACATAATTATCCTGCCTTCTTGTCAGCCCCCATTTCTAATACTGATGCAAATCCCAAAAAATTAAATTGCAGGTGGAGCAACATTTAATAAGAAATTATTGCTGCAGATATGGACACAATAAACTACTCACTAGGAATATAGTTTCAAGGGCTTTATCATACAGTCTTGCCAAAGCATGTGATTTCAAAGACTAACTTTCCAAGTAGTTCAGCTGACACCTATTAGATCAGAAGATGGAAGAAAAAGCTTGCTTCTTGGACAGGGTGACACATAGCTATGGGCAGAGCTCCTCTTAGGAACCTGTCACTCTAATTGCAGACTTTTTAGTAGAGCAGATCTCTGCAGGTCTACGATTTATCTAGGGCTGATGAGCTTCAGCATTCACTGCAGTCATGAAAAAATCAAAGGGATTATTCACTTCCTGATTCAGGAAACATCTATCTAACAGTGACTTATTAAGCAAAATGAATCTCTTTTATAATGAACTCTAGTCCTTGACTACTTAATTGTCTGTGAATAACCTTGCTTGCTCTTCAGGAGATATACCAGAAGAATGAGATATGCTAATAGTGCAATGGCTAACACTTGTCTGACGCAAAGAATGTTAATTAAGCGCTGAAAATACTTTTAATGTAAAAAATGAAAAGGTGATAGAGGTGAGAAAGGTTCTGCAGAATTTACATTATTGCTAAAGAAGGTTGTATTCCCTTTTAAACAGTCACCTATAGATAATATTTATACAGTGTCAGTAGCATGAATTTATGGTTTTATTAATTTCGTTGTACTCATATTACAGTAACGTGTAGGGCCTGGACCACAGACCAAGAGCATTTAACACCCTACAAGTCTATACCCAGAAATATGACTGTGAAGTTAATAAGATACTTCAGAGGCAATGAAAGGAGAACTTGTCATTCAAAGGACAGAAAAGGTAAAGAGGCTGTAAAAAGGCACAATAAGGACAAAGGTATGAGACATTTTTCTTGCAAGCCTTAATGTCAGTGTTAAGGCCAATGCCCAATATTGATAGCAACCATTAGAGTACATCTCAATTCTAGATCCTCAAAGGCTTTGCGGAGGAATGTTCTTGTTCCGCACATATAGAAACCATACCTGACCAAGGCACTTTCGCTAAGATAGGCCTACCGACAAAAAAAAAACTCAGAGTCTCATCCCTACCAGGAAACCACACAGCCTTCCACTAGAAATCATATCATATGATGCAAAAGGCAAAGAGTGGTTGAAGACAAAGACATCTATAAAAACTGGAGAAAACTCAGAAGAGGACAGGAAAGCTTCGGGGTCAATGTTAACCAAAAAAAAAAAAAAAAAAAAAAAAAAGTGATTCCTGGTTCTTCTTCAAGTATGGCTGTGAGAAAAGGAATGCAATGCTGTCGCACTCCATCCCTTAGGGAAGTCCTGCCAGGAACAGCTCAGCTGAAAAGGATCAACAGGAATGGCAAATGAACGGCTAATACTGGGCAGTAGCCTTTCATGGCAGATGCTGTCAAACGTATCAACTCATCTGTATACCTCTCTCATAACTGGCTTTTAGCCCTTTATCTTGTCTCTCTGGAAAAGCAGTCTACCTTGGAATTACATTCCAGAACTTGCTATGGCATGTCTGACATCTAACAAGAGGGCTGAGGGTGTTTCCAGACAACGCAGGGAAGCTGAGCTGAAACCCGCCAATGAGCTAGGAGCTTTTGCTTTGTCCTGGAACAGCACAAAACAGGTTCATCAAATCAGGGTCTCTGGCTGCTGCATCTGTATTGAGTTTATTTGTCAGAGTTTTGGTATCTCAGGGAGGGGCTACAAAGGTGGCTGCTGTGAGAAGCTGCTAGAAGCTTCCCTGGCTCCAAGGTGGACCTGCTGCTGGCCAACGGTGAGCCAATCCACAATGGTGGAAGCACCTCTGTGACAATGTATTCAAGAGGGAAAAAAAAAAAAAACCTTCTGGGAACCTGCAGCAGAGAGAGGAGTAGGATGTGAGAGAAACAAATGTGTAGACACTAAGGCCAGTGAAGAAGGAGGGGGAAGAGGTGCTCCAGGCACCAGAGCAGAGGTTCCCCCGCAGCCCGTGGTGCAGCCCATGGTGAGACAGTTGTGCCCCTGCAGCCATGCAGGTAACGGGGGAGCAGAGATACACCTGCAGCCTGGGGAGGACCCAAAGCCAGGGCAGGTGGATGCACCCAAAGGAGGCTGTGACCCTGCAGGAAGCCCACGCTGGAGCAGGCTGTGCTGGAAGGACTTCATCCAGTGGAAGGGACCCACACCAGGGCAGTTTGTGAAGAACTGCAGCCCAGGAAGGACTCACATCGGAGAAGTTCATGGAGTTCTGTCTCCCTTGGGAGGGACCCCACGCTGGAGCAGGGGGAGTCCTCCCCTGAGGAGGATGGAGCAGCAGAGACATGTGATGGACTGACTGCAACCCCCATTCCCTGTCCCCCGGTGCTGCTGGCAGAGAGGAGGCAGAGAAATTGGGAGTGAAGTTGAGCCCAGGAAGAAGGGAGGGGTGAGGGGAAGGTGTTTATAAGATTTGGTTTTGCTTCTCATTATCCTACTCTGATTTGATTGGTAACAAATTAAACTGTTTTTTCCCCCCAAGTCAAGTCTGGTTTCTGTGCGATGGTAACTGGTGAGTGATCCCTCCCTGCCCTAATCTCAGCCCATGAGCCTTTTGTTATATTTTCCCCTCCCCATACCACTGGGTGGACAGTGAGTGAGAGGCTGCATGGTGCTTATTGCTGCCTGGTTCTCAAGCACGACAGCATCCTTCAGCAGAGTTTGATTGCTAGCTCACACTGGCCTGCAACTGAGGGGAAAGGATTGGATGAAAGAGTCCACACAGCCCACTATTTGACCATACTCAAGGACTGAAACAGTTTCAAGAGGCAGAGCAGAGTGTCAATTTCTGTGTGCAGCGTCCTTTTTCTCTGCTTTGCCCCTGCTTTGTGGGTACATGTTGGTTAGAACCTGAGTACATGCCATAAAACACAGAAAATGAGGCTCACTTAAAGGGTTTGCCTGGCACCAGGACACATTTGCTGGTGCACCAGCCTCTGTAGCACAAAAATATTTTCCAGATGAACTTGAACTGGCATAAGATCTTCCTTTAATATATGCATTCCTTTTCTGTGTGTGATGTGAAGATGTATCCTTTGAAGCCCCAACAGTTCTTGCAGTTATCCAAACTGTTTCATGTCAAAGCTCCAGAAACATTTAAAAGCTTCAAGCTGCTCTAACTTCTGAAGAAGAAAGCCTAATTAAATCTCACTGGGGCTCTCACTCATCCTTCTTATGTTGCTATAACTGCAGCTCTTGGAGGCCAAAACCAAGAAAGGAGGGAGTTGGTAGCACAGAAACCCAGAGATATCTAACATTCTAGTCCCTTCAAAAGTCTCAAAAATATTAAAAAAAAATAAAAAGCTTAAAACACAGAGCAGATTTTCTGCAGAGCTTCCACAAATTTTTCTCCCCCTCCCTTTTCACAAGCTTTCTGATATTGCTCTCTGACACTGAATTAATAAATCTAAGTTATGGACAAATATTTGTTACCATTTAGAAATCATCAATCACTAACCCCATGTCCAAGACCTCCCCCCCTCCGCGCCTTACAGTATATAATGATTCTGAGAAACATCTAATGAAATTTGACAAATAATCCCAATGTTTTTTCTTATAGAGGCACATTGACCAATTCATTGCCTTAGATAAGTATAATGGTAATTTTCCTTAAATTTTTAGTCAAGTTTATAGATGCAAGGAAATTGCACTTACTGACTTCCAACAAGAGACGGCTGCAAATACTAATGAAGCTATAACTAGGATCAAAACCACGTATATTTAAGTTGTCAGTACCCAACTATAGTCCTATATATACACACACATACAGAATTGGGATATTCTCAAAACTGAAGAGAGAATCTGGATCTGCTGAAATTATGGATTCATGCTCCTCTCAGAATTGCTCTTGCGTAGGTCCAGACTTGGTCCACCTAAATAAAGGGGACTACTCTGGACTCCCATGAACTTAATTCAAGACCGAAATGGCCGAAATAATTGTATCTGTATTAACT
>NW_010125402.1:19127-46255 GCF_000699245.1 Pterocles gutturalis
CTATTTTATTTCAGGAGATAGTGGGTTTGGTTAATGAGAGCAGTATAACAAACAATATTTTGGGGAAGGAATGCAGAGAGGAAACAGAAGCAGGCAACTAGCTCTAAATTAAAAGCATTGAAGATGAAATTCTTGGCACGGTCTGAATAGTGGCTTATTTGCAACTCTAGTAAGAAAGTACTGGCAAGAGCCCTTGTGAATATAATTCCCTAAATCGTGATTTGACAGTAAAATATTCTGCAAAATTTAAAAAAATGCAGTTGCGAAACCTTTTGTATCAGTAAATATACTGTTTGAAAGTCTGACATTTTCCCCACTTAAACTATCAAGGTGCATTTAAATACCACATACACTAGAAGAGAATAATTTTGTAACATGCTTGGACAGAGTAAAACTGTTGTTGTTAATGTGGAAAGAATGCCTGAACTGGTTCACGGTAATAGAAAGATTCAAAAGCCTTGAAAGCACCTTAAAAGCCTGGCTAATTTCCCCCTAAAGTCCATTTGGTTCAGAAATTAGATTGGTCTGCTGTATTGTCTAATTTATCAGTAAATAACATTTAATCTCAAATTTTATTATATTTCAATTTTTTAATTATTATTTTTCAAATTGTTTTTCATAACTCTAACAAAACTATATAGGTGTCCCTACCCTTGGCTATGATGCAATTTGCTTTAATGTATTATATGCATAGGCTTGACAGGTGAACCTACATTCAAAAAACAATAAGTGTATATTGCGTTTGTTTCGAAGTTCTCAGGTACAACACATTAGCCCCAAGAGAAATTCTAAGATCAGGAAGTACCTTTGCACTGTTTTTACCAAGCTCAGAAAGATTCAGAATTGTAGTAACTGAAGATTATTATAATGGACACACAAGGTTTAAGTAAAATTCCCTAGACATCTTAATTCTTGCACATTGGATTTTGTAACTTTTACATTCTGTGTACGGGTTGTACATTCATGTGGGGCAGCTAAATATTATCCCTCGTTTTAAAAAATGGACTGAATTGTGGAGCTGCAATCTAATTTCCAAGTGGTCATCGTATGGACAGGTTACGGTACCCAGAACTCTTTCTGCTACTCGAGCTAATTGAGAGTCTAATGAGAATAGACATTTAACCTCTCAGAGGGATACTAAGCCAGGTCACGGCTCAAATAACTGCAAAATGGGAAACTCAGGTTTCATTCCAGCTGTGGGAGAGGAGAGCTCGGGGGGGCAGAGGTTTTTCCGCTCCTTCTTCAGAAGTCCAACTCTTGCTGCCTGACCCTTTCCAGACGTCCTGAAGATTTTTATTCTCTCTATATCCTATTCCATTTGAGACTGACACCTATGGCCCAAACCATTTCACATTTGCAAGTTCAAGTTCAAGCAAGTGAAAACAAGGTCTATGTATTGGGAACCTCTCAGTGACATTAGCATTGAATGGTAGCACCAGCCTGTTACAATTTATCATGGAGACAGATTGCACATACCTGCACTGAACCTCTAAGCATATCCAGTATAAGATAAATCTTCCCAGAAGAGCCAAATCAGAATGAACAAAACCTTTGTGCTGCTAATGAAATTGCAGCCTTTTCTACTGCCAACCCCGATCTCGCTACTTATTAAACATTACACATGATTTACTGTATCTATTATCATAAACATACCATTTTAAATGTTTTTATAACACCCTCACAAACAAGCACGTTAGTTGCTTCAGAAATTATGGGGACTGGACCTCTTTGCCAGCAGTTTTTAGGCACACAGTCCATGCAAAACATCTCCTTTCTGATTGTTACAATTCTAGTGCAAATGAAAGAATTGAATTTGGGTTATTTCCAGTGCAAGGGGGAGTGAAAAAGAGGAAACAGTGACTTTCACCAAAACCAGACAGATCAAATCAGATTGGGATTTGTAAGTTAATTTGTTCGCTTCATGTTATCTTTGATTTTCATCCCTCTTAACGCTCGCTTCCAACTGGAATTTAAAATATAGAAACATATTAAAAAAAAAGGTCTTGTAAGACATCCATTTTGCAGGCTTAGAGGAGTCAGAAAGTTTGAGTTAGGCTGAGATAAGCACTCAGAAGAATGAATGCTTATCTGAACCAAACTTTCTGAAGTTTTTCATTTTATAAACAAGCATTTTAGCTACAATCAGGGATGTAAGAGAGCAGGACTGGTCTTGGGACTACGTGCTTCAGCCATCATGCTTCTATTTCTAACTCTAACAAAGTCCTTCCATCTGACCTTTGGCTTCTCTCCACCAGTCCACTGCATGTAAAATGGAGATAGCAATACTTCCTTTTCCTTCAAATATTGGTCTCTGCCGTCTGTTCTTAATGTAGTCAGAATGGGGACAGCAGTTAACTACTTAATATGGAGAATTCTCTAACTCTGCTGGACCCTCAAGACATTGTAATGTTAAAACCATAATTAGTTAGTCATGTGGGATATTGCAAACCCATTCTATCCTTGGAATTTCCTTTATTTCCCTCCCAAGTTTGTTTACAAAATACTTTTAAGTGACAGACCATACTTAAGAAAGCCATTCAGCAGAGACTTTAGAAAGAAGTATTTAATTTGAAAGCTTTGGTGTAAATAAATTAACAATGTTAACCACTGATGTTTTGCAAAGGAAAACATTGAATATGCTAAGGAAAGTGGTTCTAGATAGTGTAATATCTTTTCAATTCATCAGATCACTTCATATATGCAAGCTCATGTCTCAGCCAAAGTTATGGTTGCCAAAAATTTAGAGAAGTCCAAAGACTGGCATGAACGCCTGACCTGTGAGAGCATCAATTAGAAGAGATGTGTGCTGAATTTCTTTCTCTCATTGAATTCCTGACAAGGTTTACTGAAATTTTTGTGTTCTAAGCATTTTAAGTGCTTTGGAAGCCTACACAAAGTAACTAGCAGTTTAAGCTAAATGGAGCTTAATAGCAAATTTTCACACTGCCTCTTGATTTGGCATATGTTAATATACTCATTAGAGGAGAGACTGATATTACATCCTTTAAGACTGGTGTGACAATGATGTGAGTGGTCTCTGTTCCAATACACGTATTCAAGATTTTGGTGTAGGGATACCATGAAGTAAAGACACAGATTTCAGCTCTTAACACCTGTTTTATACCGTATCCAGGTCAATAATCTGAGACAGGACACGTATCCATTCAAAAATGCATCGCTGGAAAAATTAGGTCAATGCAGATCTTCAGAGAGGTGTTTGTTTTAAAGCCAAGACCTTAAAAAAGCAAAATAATTGGGGGGGGGGGGGGCGGTTGGGGGGGGGGCTCTTCTTACCATTTACATGCATAAATTTGAATTTCTGTATTAACTGTGGTGCATTTTCCACTTAGTAGTAGCAAAGTAGGTTGATGCCACTGGGATAAAGAAAAAAAGCACATTGTCAAGGATCTATAATTTACTGCCAGCTTCTTTGCATGGCAATGGAAAGCTCTGTTGGTGATTGAAAGCAATATACACATCATCTGGGAGCTGACAAAATTACCCAAATAAATACAAGAAAACAAGAATTTAAATAGAAGTTCTATTTAACATAAAATTTCCTTTAATTCTTGGGTTTTCATTCTCAAAACATTTTAAAGAGAGGTTTTGTTTCTACAGGCTGTGCAGTTTCAATGAGCAGACAGAGAAGGAGTGTTCTATTCCTGTGACAGTGTGCTCTCTGCCTCAACTTGACCCTTTTCTCCTGTAACCCTGTTCAAGCAGTAACCACCAGTGGTGACTGTAAGGGATACGTCTGGTCGTGATGGCTGCTGCATCCAGCTCTGAGTAGATTCAGGGGAGAGACAGACAACACCACAATAGCCAAGGGCTATCTTGTGCATCTTGCTCAAACAGCTGAAGGCTAGCTGATGTTGTACTAACAAAAATATGGCTAGTATGCAAATATGACTATAAGTCAATCATCTTACTCCATAAATAGTGGACAGCCCAGGGCCCGTTGAGCTCTCCTTCAGGGCAGGGGGCTGCATGCCAGGATCTCCCCTTGAGTGGGGACGCCTCTCGAGGTTACTCCTCAAGTTTGAGAGATTCCTTGCCACAACAGATTCTTGGTAAGTGAATAATAGCATGCTAAACTGTGAAATCTTAAAGGATTGATTGCACATTTATAATCCTTTAGACATAAACCATTGACCAAGTCCGGGGCTAGGATTGGATCCAACCACACTGAGACTCCTTTCTGAAAAGGAGTTTAGACAGCAAGGGGGTCCTTTCCAAACCTTGTGACTCAACGGGAGGGTCTCCCTGACAGTTTTGTCTGAGCCTGCCCTCTATGCAGTAAGTAATCAAGTGAACCTCACCATTGAATCCTGTTAAATCATTGTCACATTAAATTTTGAACTTTGTTAACTCACTGTTTTATATAAATAAATGTATTGCTGCTTCCCTCATGTGAGCTAAGTGCATAACTAACTCTGACTCCTCCTGTGACAGTTCCTTTCTACCATACAGCACAGCATGGTAGTTGGTGAACTTTCATGGGATAAGTGCAATGAGGAAATAACCCCTCTCATTCTAGGGGGCCCAAACTTTATCTTGTCACTAGACTTTATCCAGAAAACTTTGTACCTTCTGGGGAAAACTAAGTCTGTAACACAGAATGCTAGTGTAAACTTAGCAGTTTGCTTTGAAGAACAATTTAGATATTGCACATAATTTACATATTTTGAGAGATATTTTCTTTGTGAATCCTTTAGGATTAAGAGCAAAGTCTAAAATACCCCACTACGAAATCTCAACATGTTTATGATTTAACAGTAAAATGTAAACCTAACATTTTGAGCTCATCTTGGCCTTAATGGTCTCTCCAGTGACAGTAGTCTAATCCATGAAAGATTATTGAGACAGCTGAAGTCTGCACCTTAAGCGATGAAAATCTAACAATGCAGTTGTGAGTGTGTGTGCAGGATTGGAGCGAGAGGCTTTCATCTCCACACATCTGTTTCTGCAGCCTCCTTCCCAACTCACACAGGCATAACAGTGCCCTCTCCCCCATCTGCTCTCATCCATTCCGAGCACACCTGCACAGACTGCTTTCCTAGACCATCGATTTGGTAGCTCATCTTGTAATCTATCCATGCTACTTCTTCCATATGCTATAGAGCATCCAGTCTTAGCTACTCCTTTTCTCTCCCAAGGTATTCCATATTCTGTCCCACCTCATTGACCTATTTTTCTGAACAATACCAAGAGACTGATAGACTCATGGCCCAGTTTGCATCGCATACCCATAGAGTTTCAAGCTGCTATACTTTTACATATGGAAGATGATGCAGAAGGTTGCACCTTATAAAGTACCTCAGTAACTGTATTCAGTTTATTTCTTAAAACTTTCCTTGTTGTGATGACTACCAAAAGTCACGGTTACTCTGCTGAGTGTGTTGCTTATTACATTGACTAATGTGGTCTTTTGTATCTTTGTCTACACCTAACAGTTGGTTTTGTTGCTGTGTACTTGGGTTATACAGTCTCTGAGGCAGGATTTTTTTATTCAGCTCCATTTAGAGCTTCCAGAACAATGTATGCATACTCCATGATGGGCAGTAGATTCATGGAACAAACACAGCAAAATGTTTTCAACTAACATTGTGTGCTGTGTTATTGGTGTTGGTGTAAAAAAAGCAGCATGACCCACCTATGAAGTCTGTGAAAAGTAAAGCTTTGTTACTTTTTAGTAATACTTCACTTTACAATACTAGGGAACAAAACTAAAACGCTCCATTTCCAGAGCAGGTGTTTCAAGACGAGACAAATCAAGAAGGGAATCACTCCATGCACAGAAAACAACCCAATAAAGAAAATTAAACAATAACAAATGACTACATTACTGCTCGCAATTTTAACAGATGTTGGACATCATGGCCATGATTCAGCTCACAACTGTCTCATACTCGGTTTTTAGTAGAAGGTGACCATGTGTCTATATTGAAGTACCTAACTGATTTTTTTTTATTTACAAGGGAAGGCAGGTTCCCACTCCAAGATTCAGATGCACTGAACTTTGCAAGCTACACCATGTAGCTCCGTTATTACACTTTCTGGTTCCATTTTTTATGACTAGTGCATTAGGAAAAACCCTTCTGACTTTCTGAGGATGCATCTAAATGAACAAAGGGAGCCATGGGAGATAGCTGGAGGCCTAAAAACTAGAGCACACTCTATGATTTTGTGAATACTTAGATTTAATTAAAGAGCACCATATGCCATCAAAAGTATTTTTGGCTAGGTAACATCCCTCCTAACAGATGTGATTACAAGCAAAGGGTAAATATTATGTAGGAAGGCATAATAGTAGTATAGCCCATAGGGAAAGGAGAAACCTAGTAATATGAAAGCTACTTCAAGCAGCAGTTTGTTATCTGGTGAGAATATAAGTTTGCTCTGGAAAACACCTACTTTTCAGCCTTGCACAGAAAAGTTCAAGAGCTATACAAGCTTTGTCCCTTGGATTTATCTTGAAAATACACATTGTTGCTCTCCAAAGCACACAAACATGCTGTGGGCTTTATAATTTGCCTCAGCGTGAGATTAGGTAGAAGTACAATTGACTCTCAGTGTAAAACGACCTGTATCAGACACTTCCAGTCCACTCACTTACCCTTGCAACACAGAACCCTGCCCAGCTGGCTCCCGCCTCCGTCAGCAGTGAGAAAGACCCTGCTAGGAGCCAGCCCCTGCACCAGGAAGGCACAAAAAGTTGCACCAGGCAGTCATCAACTTCTTCAGAGCAGTCTGCATCCCAGCAGCATGTAAAAGAGGATTTGGGCTCTTCCGTACTATACTGGGTGCAGTATAAAACCTGCTGCCTTACAGTCTGGTGAGCCATTCCTCCAGCTCCTGGTACTTCCTTCCTTCCACTGTGCCAGACTGGGAATGGCCAAGCTATTTAACTGAAAAACAAGAGGATGAGAAAATAGCAGAAGGGAAGAGAAACAAAAAACAAAAAACAACAAAAAACAAACAAACAAACAAACAAACAAACAAAAAACAAAAAGGAAAAGGTGAATGGAAAAGAAATGAGACAGGAAACATACTGGGAAATTATTTAAAAGCTGCCTGAGCTTTAACATTACATCTTGCCATGCAAACTGGACAGCGAGTGCTGTTGTGCGCATGTGCTACTGGAAAAAAGGAAAGGGCATGTAAAGATGTTTTAATTCCTTGCTTACTAGTTTTTATTGCTAGAATATCTACAATAAAAATGTTTTTTTGGCTCATTTGTATTAGTTATGCAGTTTAATATCAAGGACAAAATAGCTTTATAACCACCTTAGTTACTGTAAGATAAAATAACTGTTAACTGAATCAATATAGACTAAAATAGACTTGAGCTACAGGGTTCAGAGACTGACAGCTGCAGCTGCCAGGATGCAATATTTGCAGAGAGTAATTATTCTTTCCTGCTGGCATGGAAACATGCTTCAGCTGCTTTTGGCTGCAGTCAGTTAGGGCCCTGGCCAATTAAGGCAGTAGAAAATCCCCCATTAATGTCCATGGGCTGACTAACATATTCAGAAAATTGTTGTAGTTCAGCTAGTACACATGTTTGACAACAAATTAAGTTGAAAGAGGATGTCAAAAACAACTGTTCGAAGATATGAGTGGAAAAAAAGCGACTAACTTTTTATCAAGAAAGCTGATGCTCCACCATTTTGACTGATGGTATTGCAGAATTTCCAACCCTGAAAGCAGATCCTTCCTCAACAACACTGTATTTGTCAGTAACAAGCTCTCAGAAATCTTTTAATCTCTTTCTCTGCAAAGATGACTAGTCTCATGTAGGGGAAGAAACTATTGATGCAGCATGTCTTGATGTTAGTAAGCCTTTGATAGTGTTCTACTTCTTTTCTCAGAAAAGACCTTGAAAGAAAGCCTACAATGTAAATGTACATTAATGTGTTAGCCTATCTGCTTCAAATGAGAAGGTCATTCAAGGTCGCATCGTCTGTCCCAAGACTAACCTGTTTCATATCTTTATCAATTACTTGGGTGATGGGTTAGCATGTAGGTCATACCAAGATAAGAAGATTAGCATTTAAAATTAATTTGAACAATTGGAGGATTAGTCTAAAAAAGATAAAGTTCAAAGTATAAAGGACCATCCTAGAAGCAAAACTGAAAGGCACACATACAAACTGGGGAATAGTGAAGATATGTTTCAGCATTGGGGGTTTTTGTGGCTCAAAACCTGAAAGTGAAGAGATAGTGCTGCAAAAAAGGATCTACTGAAAGTCACCACCATGACCTTTCCTTCCCTCAGTTATGGGGATAATGACAATGTGCTTTGCTCTTCTTCCACCCTTTCCCACCTGTTATTTCCTCTACAACCCATTCTGTAGCTACAACTCTAAGAGTTTCCCTCTAGGCAAAAATTCTGCAATTTTTCCTCTCTGCAGGAACTCTTCTAGAGGAGCTCTTTCTTTAAGGGTTGCAGGGAAACCCAGACCTACTGATCCCAACAAGACTGCTCACGGGAATTTACATGTCTGGCTTTCTGTAAGATTCCCACCACTTCCTTAGGCTTTCTCTTACTAGAGCTCTTCTTGAAGATGTTGTTGTTCCATTTTGTATGGGATGATCTGAGTTACCAAGACATTTCCCCTTTCTGAGCTTTCAAGATCTCCTTTTCTGAAGACAGGGCCACCCTCTTCTGTTGCCCCATGACTTACTTCCCAGACAGCTTAAGGCCCTCTGGCAGTTCCTTACTATCCAGGCCACTTCCCTTTTCTAGGGTCTCTCTTGATCCCCCTGTAGGATCAACCTACATGTTCTCCTCCTTAGCCAGTTTTCTACCACTAGACTCATTCTTTTTGACCGCCAACACTTGCCAGGTGTGGCAGACACACCTAAACGAACAGTTCTAGCCTAGCGGGAGGCCTATATGAGCAAAAAATGTCAGAAGACAGAAAATTATTATATTCCGGAAAGTATTTGAGGCCTCTAGTTGGAGTTTAAGCAGCACATTCTCAGAAAGGTATAGAAAGGCTGGGCATAATTCAGAGAATAGCTAAAATTATGAGGTTTCCAAAAATGAGGTATACAAAGAGACAAAAAAACCCTGGCTTTTTCTAAAACTGGAATGAAAGGATATATAAAGCAGGCTGCAAAGCTATGAAGTGTGTCAAAAAAGGATGGTGATCAACTGTTGTTGAAAGATAGAACAGTAATTCACTTAATTTGCAGTAAGCAACGTTCAGGCTAGATAGCAGGGAAGTCTCAGCATACCACTCATTACACAGTACCCCAGGGAGGCAATATCTTGGCAGGTTGCTGGAACCTTAGTCTCAGAGGGTTTTAAGGGTAAGTTATTTTGACATGTTCAAGAAACACAGATGCTCCTGACCCTGACTCAGAGGAGGGGTATTGGTTAGATAGCTTCCTGAAAACTTTTTCAGTGCTGTTTCTTTGATTTCTTAATATAACTCTCAAACACTGGCAACAATGCTTAGGGTGAGAATTGTAGCTGTCCCAGGATTGTACCTAAGTGATCATCGAAGCACAGTGACAGTGAGTGACAAAGTGCCATAAAGCATTGGGGCTGGGAGGAGAGGAGACGTTAAAGGAGGAGATTATCTGTAGGTGGAGAAAAATAATTCACCAAACAAAAAGAGCAGACCTCCATATGGTTACCAGAGAAACTGAATGTCCATCTCAGCCTCCCTTCAGCAGTTACATGCATAAAATGGTTGATGCAATAGGGGAAGGAGTAATTTCTCTTCGCTTCACCACAAACAACTAATTTATAAACAGAGAAGGGTATTTCATATTCACTGAGACAACAAGCCAGCAAAAAGGTCATAGTGGCACTTTTTAAGAGTTTTTTAAAATAAGCCCAACTTTTCTGAGTGAAATTTTCCTCTAAGGTACACATCTAGCCTGAAAGCTTCTCAATACACTGTGAACTTTTATATACAGCAAATTACTTCAATTAAGTCTTTTTTAGCCCTACAATGCTTACTTGGTATTGTTAAACACAATCAAGAGTGAAGGAGACTTGGTATTTAGGTAAATTTCCCTAAATTGTACTAGAATACTGCTAATATCTGAGATCGAGTAGTCCAGCCACATTATTTTCAATATTACTTTTCCCAGTAATGTCAAATATGTCTCGAGCAGTAAGCTGATCACTTCAGATTTGCTTTCACAATTAACTCCTTGTAATTTTGGCTACTAGTGGTTAACTTAGTTTTCTTACTCCAATAAAATAGAGAGTTAGCTTAATGGAAGCAGCATACATGCTCTTCACCATCTTTTACCACAGCAGGTTATAGGACCCTTTCTTTTACTCACTTTCCACTTTGGCTGGTACACATATCCAACCTACATTATTGTTTAAAGAAGTGAAATTGAGAGAGGAGCATGACTCTGTTTAGTAATCAAAAAACAGGAGGACATTGGTTTTCTAACTTCTCAGCAGCCATTAACGCAATTTCTCTCAGGCCTGAGCCACCAAGACTTCCTGCACTCCATCTCCCTGGGCTGTCTTCTGTCTTCCCCTTTTGTTTCTTCCTCACTCAGACAGACAGGCCCATTAAACTGCAGCCATTGCCTTCCCTTCTGTTCAGAGCCCAGAGAAAGCCCCTGTTATCTTCTGTTAATGTGCCATCCCACTTTTTCCACACCAATTTGTGATATGAGAGATGTTTCTTAGTTCTTCGGGTATGAGCAAATAAAGATACACTAAGTCATTCTGCCACTCAGATTAAATGAGATTCATCTCTGCCTCCAACCAGCTCCAGGGAAATCTGCCAGCTACAGCCATCCTGTGTGTCCTCCATCAAGGGAACCTCAGGAAATGCTTGGAAGATAAAGAAGCTATTTTCTTACTAAGAATTTGTTAAGACAAGGTAAAATCCTAGTTTTGTGGCTGTAAAATAAGAATCGTTCTTCCCTGCATTCTCAGGAGGTGCTGAAGTCCCCAGCACATCTAAGAGAGCAAATCTATCGATGCTTTGCACAGCACTCAGTGCCCCTTAGATAGAAAGCCCTATTACAACTTCAAATGTTGGTATTATGACTCTGCCAAATGCACAAATAAGCACTACAGAAAGATAGGAGAACGCATCTCTGTAATGTTGTTGACTGTAACCCATTATCTGAGCATCCCTGAGTGCACTGTGCTTCTGCAATCCACTGATTGAAGAAGAGTGCTAGATAATAAATGCTGTTGGAAGCCATTGAAAAATCAGCAGGCTGCTGTCACCTGACTAACTATAAGTGAAAACAGATAATGCTACCAAGATAAAAACAGCAGGAATGGAAGAAACAGTGTTTGGGAGAGAGATCTGTATAGGTGATGGGGGATGAAAATGAATCAGAAAACTGAGAAATGTGTATTTTTTATAATTTCTCTCTAGCCTTTCAATCTACCAGACAAGACACATCCTGCAACAATAATTATAGATGATTATAGCTCTGCAGATGCCATGTTGTTTCTATTGTTGTCAACAATAAAACTGCCCAGACACTCAAGGCTGATAAATCATAGTCTTCAGATCCATGCGTGCATACACACATACACAGAAAAATGTCACCAGGTAAACTAGGCTGTGAATTCACAGTTGCTCTCTGACTACTACCCAGGCATATGCTCACCTGGAGAAGTGATTCGCCACCACATGCTGACAGGGCGAGTAAAAATCTGCCTGGGGGCACAAACCCACTGAGTAGCCATGGTTCTACTCTGTGTTCACACCCTCTTCAATTCATATGAACTAAAGCTTGCTTCGTAGCACACTGAGTTAGAGTCCTCAGTGTGCTTAGTACATTAAATATATCTACAGCTCTTCCTGCCCATCTTTTTTGTTTGATCCTCTTGACATTTGTGACTTCCATTCCTCCAAGGAGTCAAAGTACCTAAGGTACTTTTAAAATAAAGATCAGGTATCTCTATGAGGGCAGCTCCTGGCCAAGCTGCTGCAGGGAAGTTAAATCAATTCCTTTTGTAAGTATCCACTCTGGAAGAAACTGGGGAGACTCCCATGCTGGAACTCCTAGGTGGAGAATAAAGGGGCAGCAAAAACCTGAAATTTTAAGCGGCTGTAGACGTTAATCAACAAATTGTGAAAACGAACACTAGCATGCCCCTGTTATTCCCTGAGAAGTTCTAAGGGAAATCAAGGATGAAATAGGCAAGGTACCAACAGTGGTGGGTAACTGTTTAAAACCACCTTGCTATCTCAGGGCTTGATGGTGCAAAAAAGACACTGAATTGTAAGAGAGTCCTTGGGAACTCCAGGGTAAAAGAACTGGTAAAGCTGATGTCTGTATTAGCAAAACAGTAAAATCACTAATAAAGGCATAAAAGGACAGGATTACTCAATTCCCTAAATATAAGCCTACAGCCACCATAGTTTCTGCAAACAGACATATTCTCTTACAAAC
Source organism: Pterocles gutturalis (assembly GCF_000699245.1). Taxonomy (NCBI): domain Eukaryota; kingdom Metazoa; phylum Chordata; class Aves; order Pterocliformes; family Pteroclidae; genus Pterocles; species Pterocles gutturalis. The sequence goes on from NW_010125402.1 coordinate 31,530, forward strand.
TTCTGAAACGGACAAACAAATGTCCTAAGAACAGTTTTTGTGGCTTCTGCTTGACCTGCAAGTCAGTGTCTCTGAGCATCTCTCTTGGCATCAATAAGAGGTCATGAAGGGAATGAAGAAGGACCAAAATAGGAGTGGACTGCAATTTTTTAGTCAAAACACTATTTTATGGAAAATATCAATTTACCAAAACCAATTACAATTCAACAGAAGGATTTTACAATATGTTCTGAAGCCCTACTTGTTGACATTCTAGTCAACCCAAAACACCTCATGATTTTATCACAAATGAATGCTCATATCACCATTAGGCCATTGCTTAGTTCTAGTCTAACATTAACATTAAAAAGAGAGGAGAAGAAAGTGCATTTATGAGCTTCAGATTTTATAAGATAAGAAAACTATGTCCTTGTCATCCCCTAGTCCTGAGTCATTATGCATTTTATTGCAATATAAAGCAAAAGAGATCTCATTTCCCCTCACTCTCATCCTTCAACTATTCCATCAATATCTTGAAATACCTATACAAATCAGTTAAATAGTCTTGCCCCCCATTACAGACATATTTGCTGTTACATTGATTAGATATTACAGTGACTATCAACATTCTCTATACAAACAGGGTCAGCAAATTGAGGCAATAGATCCTCAAAGCAGTCATACCTTTTTCAAACAGGAAACATTTGTATCGATTATTTCCCCTTCTTTCTATTTTATCAGTTCGCAGCTCCTGTATCTAGCTACCACAGATCTACACTGTTTAACATTCATGCTAGAGAAGCTGTTGCCTCTAGGGCATTTTTCTGATGAGGATGGACTGTATTTACTGTATAACTTTAATGAGTAAAATACCTTACAGTGCATTCCTCATTTAGGGAAAAAAAAATGCAGATGTTACTCTCTTAAAAGACCACATGAAGCCAAGGCAAAACATTTACAGTAACTATTTTAAATCATCAACAATATAGGGTTAAAAACTCTTTCCTTGGTCTTACATAGTTGCATGTATAAATTAGCATTTGCTGATGCCAGTGTCAGGGTTGAGCATAAGGTTTTCTGGATATGTATAAGGAAAAACATGAAGGGCTGTCTGCCTTTCTCATTTCTGGGGAGAGGAAAAAAAAAAGAAGATAATTTCATGCTAGCAGATGGCTATAACTCATTACTGTGTAAATGTACAGCATGGAAAGTGGAACGACAAATTAATTAGCTTTTGCCAGGAATGCATAACAGAGAATGATATGTGCTCATGCCATTTTATTTCATGTCACGTTAATCGAGTACTAGATACCTGACAAAACGTGTTAAACTAATGATAGCTTTTCCTAGCAGTAGTAGACAAGCTGAAAATTTCTCTCAGACATAGATTTTATTTCCTTTACAGACAATGTGACAGACGAGGTAGCTGTGCACACACACACATCTCTCCAGCATTACTAACTTACCATACCATTCATTTCCCTGTAAGTTATTTTCACTCGAGGTTACATTAGGTCTTAGCCCAATAAGTTTCTAAAGAAACTGTAGCTCACCCCTACTTAACCAACAGCTTGTCTCCCTGGTAAGGGCTGCGCACTGGAGCCCTCTTTCTCCTGCGGGCAGGCAGTCCCTGCAACAGGAGGGGTCACAGTTTGGCTTGCTATGAGGGAATCTCATAGGGAAAACCCACATAAAATGTTTGTCAGTCCTTTACTGAATAATTTTAAAAGACTTAGGTTACTGGCAACAGTAACACGGATACTTTTAATGTGGATTAGAGTTTTCTACAGCTTTATCAACTCTGTGAAAACCTGGGCTTTTTTTGAAGTATGTCTAAGGACCTTGAAACTGAGACTGCAAAATCCTCAGCTATCCTGAAAAGCAGTTGAGGGATCATGGTTCAAGTCACTTTAATTGCACACGAGCAAGCACAAATAAGCTAACATGTCTTAAAAAGCACTCTGATTTGGATGATGCCACTTTTTTTTTGTTTTTTGCCTTGCAGAGCTGTGCCTCAAATCTAATACAGCTACACCCCTGTCCACACTTACCCACTCAACAAAATGCAGCTTTTGTATTAGCATCACTCAGTGATGCTTGTTCACAGGGGTTAAAAACAACCTGTGGCACTGGGAAGCCTTCCTTGCCATCTGCCATCCGCGCTGTGGCTGCCCCAGCCAGGTGTCACTGCACCAGCTCAGCCTCACGCTGGATTAGCTGGCGCTGGGGTCAGGCTGCCTGGGGAGAGGTACAGGAGAAAAAAAACATCTTAGGTTTTACAATTGCTCTGACCATTTCCATGGACCTTTTCCTAGCGGCTTCAGGATCAGTTACAAATAGGGGCACCAGATGAATGTTGCATCTGTCCCAGTTTCTAGAAGCACATCTTGTTGCTTTGTTTGTTGCTGGGTGAACAATGACCTGTCAGTGAGGAAATGCTAATACAGCAAACTGCCATCATACCCAGGGCCGTGGGTTATGGGTAAGACACAAAGACAGCACTGTGCTACTGCTACACAACCATTCCCAGGTTCAACCTTGCTCTGCGTTTCTGGGATATCAGGGCAGCATGGTTTTCCACCACTCACTTATCTACACTGTCTAAACATTACATTGATTTCCTCTTTACTAATCAAGGAGAAAAGCACATCAGGAGACAGCTGTGAGCCATCCAAGAGATGGGATGGAAAGAGATTTAGTTTGGTTTGCAGTGTTTATTTAAAAAGATAAAGATACCTTTCCATTTGATACACTGCTGCTTGAAGTCTCATGCAGAGAGCATTCATCATATGGTTTCTAAAGATGTATCCTCTTCTAACAGAAGTGGGATTCAGCTGCAGGGACAGACCCTGTAGGACTGGGTTATGCCAGGTACCAGTGAAATAAATAATCCCTGCACTGGGACTGGTGAAGAGCAGTTTATAGAGCAGTCATTGGGAACTGGTCTTGCTAGATACAGCTGAACAGTGGGCAACTCTAACGAGAACGTCCACACACATACGCACACTGAAATGAGAAGTTAACCCTATTTCAAAATTTTTTAGCAAAATTGCTTGTTAAACAAGAATAAATATTTATTAGTTAATAAAACATCCAACTGTGGTGATTTAGGCCCAGCTGGCAACGGAGCACCACGGGGCCGCTTGCTCACTCCTCTCACCCCTCAGCAGGATGGGGAGGAGAATCACAAGAAAAAAGGGTAAAACTTCATGAGCTGACACAGGGACAGGGAGATCACTCACCAATCATGGTCATGGGCAAAACAATCCTCCACAAACTTCTCCGATGCGAGTCCTTCCAACAGGCTGCAGTTCTCCACTAACTGCTCCAGTGTGAGTCCCTGCCACAGGGTGCAGTCCTTCAGGCACAGCCTGCTCCAGCGTGGGCTTCCCACAGGGTCACAGCCTCCTTTGGGCACATCCACCGTCTCCAGCCTGGGGTTCTCCCCGGGCTGCAGGTGTATCTCTGCTCAATGGCTGCAGGGGCACAGCTGCCTCACCATGGGCTGCACCATGGGCTGCAGGGGAACCTCTGCTCCAGCTCCTGGAGCACCTCCTCCCCTCCTTCTGCACTGACCTTGGTGATTGCACAGTTGTTTCTCTCACATCCCACTCCTCTCTCCGCTGCAGGTTCCAAACAGGTTGGTTTTTTTCCCCCTCTTGAATACATTATCACAGAGGCAGTCCCACCATCACTGACTGGCTCAGCCTTGGCCAGCAACGGGTCTGACTTGGAGCCGGGGAAGCTTCCAGCAGCTTCTCACAGGAGCCTTCCCTGTAGCCCCTGCTACCAAAACCCAACACACCAACATACTTAATAAATTTGTATTTAACAGAAATATGAATCAGATATTTTAAAGAAACATTTACGGACTCTCCACGGGTTCATATTTCCAGTCCAGGACAAGCATGACTTCGAAAAAAATTCCCTGTTGGTTAAATGGGAAAGGCAGCAGCTAGAAATAATTCTCCCCCACAAGCACCAGAAGTAGCAAAGCCTAGTTTTCTGTGAGCTTGTACCCTTTGCTACTAGACTCCTTGTCATTGTTAACAGCTCCACTGTTGGACACATGCCCCTTGTGTCAGCGTTAATGGGGTGAGCGGCTCCACGTGCCGGCATGGTGCGGCTGGCAGGTGCAGCGACGGTGGCTGGTGTTCTGCTCCCACACTGAACACACGGGAGCTGAGCTCTGCTCTGCTTCCCCTCCATTTGGGCCTTAATTGCTGTTTTTCTTCTGTTGAGCCACTAACATTCACAGTACTGGTAAGTAACTTGCCTTGAGTTTTCTACGCCTCTTAACTTTTTTTTGCAGTTGGGTAGGCATTATCAGGGAGGACAGACACTGTGATTCCACAAACTTGCTTCCTTGTGAATAAAGGCAAGAAAGAAAGAACAGGATTGCAATCAATGCATCTGAAGCCATGAATACAGAAAATGGATACTATCAGCTCCTTTCACCATGGAAAATGCCGTGGTCAAAGGACTAGGAACAACCAGGATTTTTTTTTTTTTAATTCTATTAAATTATACTAGAAGCAAGAGAGATGTTCACAGCAGCCCCTAACAAGATGGTTTAAATAATAATATATAGGAAGTATTATTATTCAATAATTATTTTGGTATGTACTCATAAAGAAGGCTCACGCGCTACTTACCATGGTCAGATGCTTCTGCACAGGTAGATTAATATTCACCTGTATAACAAAGCAGAAATTTAAATAACCTGTACTGAACAGAAACACTTTGAAAATCAAGAAGCCTGGAAGAGGGCTAGAAGTTGGCCAAGCAGGTTTTTATTTCACTGATGCTATTTTTTCATAAATCTTAAGCATAATATCCAGGAGAATGGAAACTCGTTATTTTCATGCCAACACTCAAATCACCTGACCTAGTTTGAGGTAAGAAAAAGAAATGCAAAGCAGCAAGAATGTAAAGATTGCTCAAACAGATAGAGAATTGGAATATAAACAAGCTACTTAGCATGGTTTATGCAAAATAGCTGTTATTTTGTTAATGAGATTACAAGTTTGTTTGATAAAGGCAAGCACAGCTTCAATACACTTAGATGTCCTAAGGCACTTGAATTAGTAACACACTATGTGCTCATTAAAAAGTAATCACTTTTCTGTATCAATAAAGCACGTAAGTAATGAATTAGGAATTGCTGCAGGGATCTTAAAAGTCATATCCACAGGGGAGTCGCTGCATGCAGTGCCTCTGGTGAGGTGTTAGTCAGGCGCTTGGCAGCAGAGCCTTTTCCATCTGCCACCTCACTTTGGGGAAGGGGCTCCTTCCTAGATGGCCACTCATCACCAGCTCTGCACAACTTACAGGCAGTGCCACATCCCCTTGTGGATGCCCACACAATAAACTTCATCAGAAAATGGATCCGGTTTGAAAGTAATCTAGTTAATGTCTTTCCCTCAAAGCCCAGAAATCTTATGCAGCTTTTCAGCTAGATCAATAACTTGAACCTATTTACCATGTGAAGACAGAAATGCTTGTACTAGAAAACCAACAACGTAGAAAACAGGCAAAGTAAGAGGAAAAAAAAACCTCACCCACAAAGTAGAAATTGGTATAAAATCACCACTCCTACAATATGCAGATGATCAAAGGCTTGATGCTAAGTAATAATGAGAACACAGCAGTTAGGCTGTGTGATCTGAATAATTTGTGAGAAGCTGAGTTTATTAAAAGAAAAAGCATTGCAACATTTCTAAAGCAAATTTTTACATCTAGAAACATGATTAACAGGTCATTCTTAAAGACTGTCCTGGGAAACCGCAATCCTGAAGAGGACTGAGACCCAGAGCGTTGTATGCAATGCAAGAGGTACAACAGAATGCTCTAGCAATCACGGCTAATGAGGCCTTCGATGAGTGAACAGCAGAGTAGCAAGTGGGAATAAAGACACAATTTTACCTCTAGGAGTGTCACGGGTGACACTGTTATGATACTGCAGCCTTCGGTACACCCACATTTCAAAAGGTATCTTTAAAAACTTGAGAACAAACAGAAAAACTGCAAGGATATTTCAAAGATGGGCAAAAAAAAAACCCTACTATAAAGAATTTAAAGACCAGTGTGTGTAGTTTAATAGGAAAGAGATTGAGAAGTGACATTGCAAGGCATAAGTACTTTCATGGGGAAAAAGCAGCAGGTCCCCAAAAGTCTCCCTGAGCCACTGAGGAAGGGGCAAGCAGAACAAGTGGCTAGCAGCAGAAGTGTGACAAGCTCTAAGCCAGACATGAGGGGAGCATTTTATATCATGAAGAAGCCATCAAAAGGGACAGATGATTCTCCATCTCATCATGCTTTCAAAGCAAGGTTAAATGGTTTTTGGGAAAACAAGCCTTAAACAATCAATTTATTGGATTCTGCAAAGGACATGGAAGGAAATGAAATTGCCTTAAAATAATAAAGATATCATACTACCTGATCTAATAACTATTATCTAATTTAGGTTGAACAGGGGAATAAAGGATTTTGGTGTTCTAGCAGAACATCCAGGAGAAAGATAAAATCTAAATGATCATTTAGCATTTAAATTTAACAAAATTAATAGACATTTCAGTCTGCCTTTTAGCTTGATATCCCAGGAAACTAAAGCCCTTTTTTCATTCAAAATGTGTCTCCTGAGCAGTGGACCCAGTTTACCAACACCCCTCCTGGGCAAGGGAACACCTGTGGGTTTGGGGTTTTTTGTTTATTGTGGTTGAGTCTTCACAGGCAGATCTTACTCCTTCCCCTCAGCTCCAATAGGTATATTTTGCCCTTTTATATGCCCTAGTAAAGCCATCTAGAAAGCTGAAGAGAAAGTTTTCCTTTAGAAACTGTGGTTAAATCAAAATATTCAATAAGAATGTGTTGCTTAACACACACACACACACACAGAAAAAGATGAGAAGTTAAAGTAATTCCTTCCAACAAGGCAGGCATGAGGTTCACCATTTCTAATGTTAGCTGGCAGCTTTTGGAAATAGAAGTCATTTAAAATTTGAATGAATTCATTTGTGTTTATAGTTTAAGTAAATAATCAAAATAATACAGCTGAAATAAGGGTTTCAGTGGCTCTAAAATTACTGTTCATTAAATTCCATTTCACAGGAAATTAAGTTTCTGATTCAAGCCAAAAGGAAAATTTTGAAATGGCTGAATTTCCTATGAGCCAGAAAGTGAGATTTCGGCAGGTCCTCCCTGTACCACAGGGCTGGCAGTGCCGGGAGGAGTGACAAGTAATCGGTTGCTTCTTTCCAACTGGTAAGAAGTCAGTGGCATTTTTGAAAAGCTTGTGAATCCATCTATTTTCCCAAATCCACCCCAGCTTCACAGATCATCCAGGAAACCATATGTTCCTGTGTTGCTAATCCATGCCTGGCCCACATTTTCCAGTTTTCCTTTGGCTGTGGTAGATACGACCATGCAGCAGAGACATGCAAGGCATAGCCGCTGCGGACTGGGGGACTTGCTGGGGCGCAGAAGACCATGTGGCAGCAGGGCTTCCCTTGGCTTTACTCACACCCACTGCCATCCCAGCCAACTTGGGCAAAAAGTGAGCTGCCTTCATTGTAAAAATACATTTAACCTTGTTTACACCTGCATTTGTCCTGCTTCAATAGGGAAACTTGCTTTACACATCCGCTGTGCTGAACAGCCATTACCTAAGTCTTGTTCCTCGCATAACAGCTGTGATCGGAGCTTACGCCTGCCATTTCACAAGGAGGCTGTACAAATGTGAAGGGCTGAGAATTTTCTTATTCTTCCCAGGCAACCACAGCCAAGCTGTCTGCTCTGTGTCCATCAGCTGCCTGGCCCCACGACAGTCATGTGTGACAAGCTAGGCAGCCGCATACATACTTCACCTTCTCCCCGACTCACATTTGACAGAAAAAACTAATATCTCAGGCGCACAAGGAAAACCAATTAAAAAAATCCAAGGGACTTGGATACTTGTTTTGCCCTTGTATGCAGGTATTTTGTTCCCATTAAAGTCACTGTGAGCCATGCACATATATCAAAGAGAAATACTGCCCCCCCCTCCCCCCATTTCATAATGTCACAGTGTTTGGAATTCAGTAGCAGACTTAACTCTCACAGACTGAGCTCTGCAATTGTTCAGGACTTTTTTTTTTTTTTTTTTTTTTAGAATGCTAGTTAGGAAGGAGTTTTTAAAAGCATCCAGAAGGGAGTTCATCAAAATATTGCAACTGTATCACAGAGCAGAACACTAACATTCACAATATCAAAAAAAAAACAAACCCCCAAACAAAAAACAAACAAAAAAACCACCCCTAAATTAACACTTTATGTGAAAAAAAAAAAGGTTAAGGATTTTATTGATCACAGCTGACAAGTATCTATGCAAAGAAGGAATTACCTGTCAACAGATGGGCCTATAATAATATTAATATGCTCACAACCTGGCTTTTAATCCATGCTTTTCACCAGTTGATCACAAAGTACTTTATGAATGAGGTCAAACATTGAGTGGAAAAAGGCTGAATAAGAGGTAATGGTCACAACAGCAGGTGATTAACAAAAACAGGAAATTGCCTATAAACATGATACTCTCCATCACTTGTTGTCACAAAGGGGGGGATCTCAAATATGTTATAGTCCAAAAAAAAATTACAAACTTAAAATATTTATTAGGTAAGGTTTTTTGCCTTTTGAATATACTGGGTGAAGAAAAAAAGGTGAACACAGAAATACCTCTTTCCCCTGAAAATCTACAAATCTACCGTGTTTCCCATTGGCTCCAGCCTACCCACCTACCCAACCAGTCAAGCAAATCTTGTACATCGTTTCTGGGTGCCTGGAGAGAACTCCTCTCAAAATGGTTCTTTTTGCCTTGAGCTCATGGTCCAGTTTCAGATTTGGTAGGTGTTAAACAAACAAAATCCTTACCATCTCTCAAATGTACATGAGAGACAGATTTTTTTTGTCCATGTCATAACAAGTTGCTGAATCTGCAGACCCACAATGCTGCATGTAGCCTGATGCCTTCATTCAGCATCAGATTTGATAAGCCAAAGACTGAATGTTCAGGTAGACTAACCTGATCTCCAACAACCTGAAACACATCTCTGCTGGAATTTAAGCACATGGGCAGGTCAAATGGTGAGATTCTGCGTTGCCCCCAAGTGAATTCAATGCAACCTGTGTGCAATAGCACTTCCAAGATGTCAGGTCTGCTGATCAGATGCTTTCAGAAATCTGAAGGTGTAGGGCGTTCAGAAATCTGAAGGTGGAGGGAAGAGCTATGAAATGACTAATCATATTTTTAAACAAATCAATTCATCCTAGGCACAGTTCTGCCATAGGGTGGTGACCAGATGGGAAAAAACTGAACACACTGAACACCTCAAACCCAGTTACTTGAACATTTAAAAGATCTTTGAATTTTTTTGGCACATCTGCTCCTGCCCTCCAAATCACATATTTTCAACTTTGCTGAAAAAAAACAAACAAAACCCTTCCTGAGTTTCACTGTTCTGCAGCTGCTCTTTAGAAAAAAAAAGAAAAGCTGTTGGCACAGCGTCCACTTGGTCACACGCTGCTTGCCTCAATGGTCTGGTCCAAAAACTCTTCAGAGCAGAGACCACATGTGTACCTGTGTGGTAAGTATAACAGGATCTTCACCCTGAGCGCACATTTGAGATCTACTGTAAAATTAGTAATATATCTACAAAGAGGGTGCTTATTATTCAGAATGGCCTGTACACCATTAGCAGATGACAGAACCCATATTGCTCAAAAGGCAGCAGCCTTATACATTGATCCCTGCACAGCCCAACATATCCAAAGGTTTCAAAGCCCTGCATTACTTCAAAACGCACTTTCAAACTTTGTGGTTGAGTAACTTTGCGATTGAGTAACTTTGCAAGAGAACTCCAGTCCAACTGAGAATCACAGGCCTACACAAACAAACCAAAGTCCAAAAAGAGATAATTGCCTGAGCAAAGGGCAGAAAGGAAAAAGGAAGAAAGCAGGATAAACAAGGTCCACACTTGGAGATCTGGAGGATCTTGTTCAGCACAGCTGCCATAGAGGAAAATGAGCACAAGTTACCTACTTTCGGTGTTTCTGAAAGAGCTGCCTGGCTTTGTTCTCTTTGCTGGGATCTTTATGCCTGTGACTTTACTCCTGTTGCTGCTAATTGCTTACTTCAGGATCAAACTATTAGAAGGTGAGTCAGGACTTAGGGGAAATGAGTGGGTAGGCAGGCAAAACTTCTCGTTCAACAGGCTACCGTTAGGCTTGTATCGTTAACTAAGCTGAAGAGAACTACGATCATAAACAATTTTATGAAGTTGTACCACATTTTAGATAATTTTCTGTTTGAAAAACATTACTGGAATTTGTTTAGAACTTTGATTGACTCCTCACTAAAAGCACCATAGGTTTACATACCATACTATATAAGATTTTACTATATTACACTATAGAAGGGGCAACCAAAATGGAGAAAAAGAAGAGGATGGTTAAAGTACAGATAATTTTCCTCCGTGTTTTCATTGTGGAAGTCTTCAGTGAGACAGGTAACAGCAGTTACACCCTATAAGTAGTTGGTTATTGAGTGCATGTCTGTGTTCTTTCAATGGAAAATATTTGCTTTTACTTTGTACCTAAATGCACATTTACTGTGTTGCCTTTTCTATTTCAAAATCAGCTTGCACTCACTTCAAAAATCCATCTTCAGAGCAAAAACAAAACAAGAAACACCCTCACTCAAGTAAATGCACAGTCAGTGGAACACACCTGGGTACCGCAAACCGAGGCTGCTCACAGAGCCTGGCTGCTCCGGCACCGAGGAGACACCGGGCTACAACTACAGCAGGCAGGGATTTTCTTTTAGAAGGGAAACCCCTGTACATCAGACCATCCGGTTTAACTGGATGATCTCATGCGTTCTAGGTTTGGGTCCCAGCTGCAGCAGCAGATTCACATGTGCTCTGCTCTCGTTTCAGGCTTCAAACATTTTCTGTTCAAGATGTGCTTTCAGATGCTGAATTAATCAACCAGGGAAGCCTGTTCCACATGCCTAACCCAGCTCTGTCTTTGGTTATAAATTATCCTTAGAGCAAGGTGCTGACAGCTTTTAACACACCAACAAACAACAACCAAAAAATGGTGTGGTACCAAAACATCATACAATTCAATATCTACGATGGAACAGGAAGGCACCTTCCTGTTCCATCGTAGATATTGAGAGCACCTTCTTAAAACAGGTTGAAATGGGAGCTAATGAAATTATTGCATCAGACTTTGGATAAAAGCAGGGATTCTCCCTTTTGGCAAATAATCACCTCTGTGTCCATCTGTGAAAGTTACAAACTAGTTACTGTGAAATGATACTGAGATACTACTGAACTCATTCTTACCTGGTTATGCTCCTGCTTTTCTATTCCAGCTAGGATCAAGTGAAACAGGAAAAGCAGGTAGGTTACAGATCCCACCAGCTCAGGTATTTTGCTGAGGCTCAGACAACACTTTCATTAATGCAAAAGAGCTCATCTGAAAAAAACCCACAGATGCTTGCATTCGTGCTGCATGATTAACACTGAAACAAACTCGGCTGCCCTCTTGCAAAACAGTGCCCATATCCTCCTGAGCTGCACTTTCAGCAGGTCTGTAAATAATCTGCAGAACCAGATGTTAGATCCTACTTCTCTAAAGCACAGAATTTTTAGCTTTGGATTTGTAGGGAGTTTAAGTAACGATTTCCTATATTTTCTGAGATTATCAATAAAGGCTTTAAGAGATAGGTGAATGAAGTAGCTGGCAGTCTAATTTGACAAAGGAATACTACTTCTGTGCTTGTCTCTTTCATAACTAAGATGCTTGAAAGGAATCGTCTGGCTGTTCAGTGCCTCAGGCAAGGAGACTCTCAGTTGGCTGATCACAGGCATTCTGGCTGGGACTCTCATGAGGATGCAAGATAAATTCCTGTCTATTTAATACCTTGGGCGCTGCAGTCCCACCTCTACCTCCAAGTCCTTCTTCTGCTTGAGACAACCAGAGTCCAGCCTACCACTTGGGCCCCCAGCCAACTCACACAAATCATCCCAAGCAGCTCTCCCTGTGTGGGCAAGCAGATCCAGCTTCAGTTTAAGACCATCAGATAAGCCTGAGAACAGACTCCTTTAAATGCCAACCCTCCCCCATTGACAGAACCTCAGACATTAATCAGGCTTTAGGCACCTATTTCCTTAGATCTCTTAAAAACAAACAAACAAACAAACAAGTTAGCATTACTAAAAGCAAAGCTGCCTTGTTTTATTGTCAAATAAACATCCCACTTTCCTCCGTGCAGCAAGAGGGAGGCTCCATGTAAATATATCAAACCCCACCTTACTATCATCCCTTCAAAATTCCTTAAAAATAAAACTAAAACCAACAAACAAAACAGCACATATTTCTCCTGAATAACCAACAATGACGAGGGAAGCCATATTCCATGACAGTGTTTTATGGTAATTACTGTCTTTTAATCTCTTTTTTAAATTTTTTTTTTTCTATTCTCTGTTTCTCCATCCCTCTCCAAATGTTCTCCAAGCCTCTGATGATGCTGTCCTGTTCCAAAGATGCCAGGTTATGGGGGCAGAGACAATTTTTCTGTTCTATTTGTACCACAGGTAGCATCAGGGGCATCAGGCCAATTTGAGGCTCTCATGGCACTGCCACAGTAAAGCAGAACATGAATCACCTGTACAAGCTAACTGCTCTCCTTGCCGTTGTTTAAGGATTTTATTCCAATTGCAAGCTGGTTGAGGCAAATGAGAATAGAGTATTTCTGTTGATGTCAATCAAATTTGCATCAGGGCTTCACTGGGCATAGGCACAGTCCCAATCTCTCACTTTCTCATTATAAAGATTCACGGTAGGAAATTGTCACATTCTTACAGAATTTTGTGTTGTTTTGTTTATTTTTCAGTTAATGAGGAACTGGCCATGGCAGAAGATCCCAGAATGTTCCTCCTGAATAACCATGGCCAGTGGCCGAAGCCCAGGAGATGTGGACAAAAAGAGAACAAATGCAAGAACTGAAGGACATTTAAGTGAGTCTCACATCTCAGGGAGCAAGCTTAAACCCAGTACTCAGCTCTGCAGGTTAAAAATAACCAGCTGTAGATAAATACCACAGAGGAAAACAGAACAGAGAGAAGAAATTACTGTTGTGCCATACAAATAAAACAGCTGCTGCTGTTCAAGAAAGGTCTTGTGAAAGTTTTGTTTTCTCACATGAGGCCAAGTAAGCAGTACTTCATTCAACTCTCTGGACACCAGAGACTGCCTGCAACGTACTGTATCAATTCCCTTACATGACACAGGATCTGGGGGGAGGGAAGGCAACTTGCTCACTAGCCCTTCTCTAGCCTACTAAGAAGAAAGCTCTATACAAGCTCCTGAGAGAGCTGAGCTGGCATATACAAGGAAGACAGTCTTACTAAATTGAAAATGCATAAACAGTGAGTTCATATCAAGCACTGACCGAGGAAATTGGGAAGTGTGACGAAGGAGAACTGCTTTTTTTTTTTTTTTCTAATTGCTTGTACACTTTAGGAAAGATTGTAGGTTTTGTAAAGGATGCTTTCCATAAAATTTGGAAGAGAAACAAAAGGACTCTGCTGACCGACTGCGCCAAATTTTGAAACAATGAAAAGATTCAGCCAAAATTCTGTAAACCAGTTATTATTCTAGTTTAAGGACAAATGGATTATTTTCAAATAAAATAAACCTATAAATGTGGAGTTTTCTTTTTTTTGCTTGTCATTTGTCACACACAAAAAAATCTTTTTTTCCCCCACTAGCTATAGCTGTGCAATTTTTAGTGCATCTCAGATTGGCTGTGGCAGATGGCCCACAAAAATGCAACTCAAATTGTTTGAAAGTACTATTGCCTTTTGGCTTCTCTGTTTCTGACTCTCAAGTTTAAACCCAAACTGATGAAGAATGATAAGTGACTATCATTACTGTCCCTGATATTTGCTGTCCCTATCTGCTAGCAAGTGCTGTCTGCAATTACCTCTCATTACAGCTGTTGATCATTACCCACCCTGCAAGAACAGCGTGGATAATGCCTTATCTGAAATTTTGTGTGGTTTTGTACAATTTCAGTTCTCATAGACTTTTAAGAACTCCTTTGATAAACACACTAATGAGGCCATGACCACAGATTTAAGAAACACTTTAATTTATCAAAGTCTATGAGAAGAAAACAGAAGTCAAACTGCAAATACCTTTACTATACATGACAGTCCTCTATCACATTTGAATCCTATTCTATTTTTAAAAATACATAATTCATCACACTCGTTTACATCTATGCAAATAACACAGAATACATTGCACTGAACGGGTGAAGAGCCAACTGTTTGTTACTTGGAAAGAGCTACCTGTACATTTGTATAGTAAAAGTAAAGGTTAGGATGCTTAAATGCAAGTACCTCCAATTAGATACTGTAGTCTCTAATTAGGTTCCCAAAAGAATTACCTATGTTTGAAAGTGCAAAGCACTTTGTAGTTCCATTTGAAATCAGAAGAAGGTGCTGGGTGGAAAAAAGCCAGGCATTTATTCAGAAGTCACCACATTAACATGAACAGCAAAAGTTAGATACAAGATACACCTACGGACTTGGATTTCAAAGGAAGTAACCCCGTAAGAGAACCACAGCTAAACCTGAAGAGCAAAGATAGTAAAACCAAGCCAGAATTGAGATGGATTGTGAACTGGCTGGAGA
>NW_010125403.1:0-8787 GCF_000699245.1 Pterocles gutturalis
TCCCTTTACCCCTTTAATCCTCTCCCCCAGCCTCGGTGGGGGGAGGACGGGGAATGGGGGGGGATGACACACTGAGTGAACAGGTGTGTGGGATGTCCCCCAGCCAAGGGCAAACCCATGACAACCCTTCACTAGCAGGATAACTCAGGGGAGTATAGTGTATAGCTTATACTGAAGACACACTGTCTTTGGGACTAGAAAGCAGTGCCCTTTGGAAAGTCCTCACCACTCCGCTGAAGAGGGAATGTTAACCCACCACCTGTTTTGTTTCTTTGCAAGTGCAGCCAACTTGCTTTCTGTGTGATGAAATGGTTCCTCTCATCAAAGGTGTTCAGCATAAGACTATCTTCACCCAGTACACAAAGGCAGCAATCGAAGGAGGGATGAACAAATGAAGATGGCAAACAGACCTCTGTTGATCCTGGCATTTATCATCAGGCCCAACAACATCTTTCTGCAGTTCCAAATAAGGTGTGACAGAACCACAGCAGAATAATAATACCCAATGAATGCAGCTGGACCCTTTAAAAATGTTTTAATTTAAGACAGCAGTCAAGTCTTTGCATTCCTCTGCATACCATACATTTCTCCTTCAAGAGATGTAATACTTGTAGCACATGGCCTGTCATGAAACTGGATTTTTGCAGGCTATATAAAACATGATGACTGATCAGGAAGTTAACTGGCAGCAGAGCAAACATGTTCTTTCAGTGTATATCATGATACCAAATTCTTTTTTTACCCTTTCAGCAGCACTACCAGAAAAATTGCAAGCTTCAATTAATAGAGATCAGTTGTTTGTACTGAGTTATGATACAGATTATGCTATTTACCAGGGTGAACAAACTGGAGAGCAAACAGGAAGCAAAAAATTCTCTTTTATGTTTCCCCTCACCATACAAGCTGCGTTGGGAAAGTAATTTTACTTAACGACTCCTCCTAAACTGGACATTAAAAAAGAAAGTCTGAGGAAAGTCTTTTCTTCACAGTATTTTAAACTTTAATAAGTAAACTAGGCGACTGATGTTAATATTCACTTTCTGCAAATGGTCAAAACTTTTGTTGACTTCATTAATTAGTTTTTTCATGTTTTTGCAGACACAATTCAGTCTATTTTCAGTCCAAGTAACTTCTATTAGAGTTATTCAGATGCCTGAAAGCTGGAGAAAAAAGCATTCATTCAAGAGAAAAACAAAAATACGTTATTGATAAGCTACTTGTGCTCTTGGCCAGTGGCTCCAAAGGCTCTTTGTGAGCTTTAAAACTTTCACACAAGAAAATTTTAAAGCCTTTAGATAGCTGTGGGGTTGTTTCAGGACATGCATGAGGCCTTGGGCCGCCTGGCAAGGGAGGAAGGCCAGCATACCCTACTGCAGCCAGAACTGCTGCCGCACAGTGAGGTTCCCTCGGTGGCGGGGTCTGATGCCCTCAGCAGGCTGTGGCTTCCAAACCATTTTTTCAGGAAATCAGTTTCCAAACTTTTTATGCAAGATTCCCTTTTGTTGGTTTGTGGTGTTTGGGTTGTTCTGTTTTGTTTTGTTTGTTTGTTGTTGTTGTTTGTCTGTTTGTTTGTTTGTTTGTTTGTTTGTTTGTTTGTTTTTGGGGGGGGGCAGGGGGGAGGGTTGCCCCCCAAACTGCTCCCACACTCCCTGGCTCTGATAGGTGAAATCATAGATTGCCTTTTCTACCAACCTTCCAAAGCCAACAGAGCTGTAAGTGCTGGGGCAGTGCACTTACAGACAGAATGTCAAAGTACAAAGTCTACCTGCATTAGAGTAACACTTTCCTTGTGTTGGATAGAGGTACTGACTGATGGGAAAGGCCCTTTATTGACATTCTGGGGAATAAAAATGAAATACAAATTAGACTTTAGAAAAAGAATTTAATTTTCTCATCTTTATAATACCTTAAAGCTTCTTATGTGAGTAAGCTAGAAAAAAATATATATGTGGACACTTCTACGTTATTGACTTTTCTGTATGATCTCTGTCTTTTTTTAAGTCTAAGTGAAACACATCCCTTTGTGAGAGCTAGAATCAATCTGATATTGATTTCCACATTTTAATAAAATCTAATTTTCTTTGTACAAAATACTTGAACAAAATTATTACAAAAATCTCAATTAAGAACATGCACTGGCAATTACATGGAAGACACAATTGCATTAAAGTAACTAATTTCCCCATAAAACATTTTGTTTAAAATTAAATCCCTCCCCCAATCATATTTTTACAGTACAGGAATATATATTAATCTAAATATTCCTGTAGTGTAACTGTACTCCTACAGTATAAGAATCTATATCTAAATACATTTTCTTTAATGTCAAAGATTTCTTTCAGTTAAATTTAAAATAAAAATCCCATATTCTTACAACATATATTCCTATGCTGTAAAAGTCTATACGTATATATGTAAATCAGTCATATGGGAATTTTAGGGATTTCAGTAATTGTAAAACTAATCAGAGACACTATGTGATTTAAGACAGTTATCATATAAAGGTTTATAAAGAATATTAATACTATACCTATATGTTATTCACTGCAAGTAAGGCCCAATTTTTAAAACAACTTTCTATCAAAATATTTGGTATGTAGACTCCTTCAGAGAATAGCACTTACATACGGATTGCAGGTAAAAATGTTAGAGGTGATTAAAAAGGATAGGAATCAATAAAAAAACCATTGTACTGCACAGAGCACATAGGGTGAGTACAGTATGGATTACCATTAGTCTGAATTTAATAGTACATTTAATATTTTAATGCTACTTACAAATTTAGTGCTAAATTAGCTACTCACTTCAGTACAGCTTCCCAGGATTGTTAGTGAAGATATTTTGGGGCAATGAGTCAAAAAGTGCTAAAAGGGAGATGTGTTGGAATGATGCTAAATGTTTTTACTGCCGCAGATCAATGCATATTCCCAAAGGAGACAGAAATATGGTGCGCTGTGCAAGTATACCCTTATAGACGGAACTCCTTTTAGCTTCTACAAACTGCAGTAGGAAGATAAGACCTCAGCATGAAACACCTCTTGGTACACTGTCTCCTCATAATTGAGGAGATGATGGCACTTGCTTTTACTTGGAAACCAATGGTGATGAAGGAGAGTATATTTTAAACCTTACTTAGTACCATATGCCAGAATAGTAACTATAACTATATAACGGGTAACTATAGACCGGTCAGCCTCACCTCCATCCCTGGAAAGATCATGGAACAACTTATTCTTGAGGTTAACAGAGTTTTATTATTCCTACCATTTCTTCCATTTATACAATCACGGAATCACAAAATGGTTGAGGTTGGAAGGGAGCTCTGGAGGTCATCTGGCCCCCCTGCTCAAGCAGGGCCACCTAGAGCTGATTGCCCAGTAACATATGCAGCTGGCTTATTAATATCTCCAAGGACAGAGATTCCATAACCTCCCTGAGCAACCTGTGTCAGGGCTTGGTCACCCTCACAGGGACAAATGTTTCCTGAAGTTCAGGCAGGACCTCCTGTGTTTCAGTTTGTACCTGTTGCCACTGTCACTGGACACCACTGGAAAGAGCCTGGCTCTGTCTTATTTGCACCCTCTCTTCAGGTATTTATGTACATTAATAAGATCCCCCCACAATCCTTTTCTTCTCCAGAATGAACAGTTCCAGCTCTCTCAGTCGTTCCTCATGGAAGAGAGTGTTAATCTTCTTTGTGGCCCTTTGTTGGACTCTCGAGTATGTCTGTGTCTATTTTGAACTGAGCAGGCCAGAAGTGGACACAGCACTCCAGGTACGGCCTCACCAGTGCTGAGGGGAAGGATCACCTCCCTTGACCTGCTGGCAATACTTCATTTAATGCAGCCCAGGATGTCATTAGCCTTCTTTGCTGCAATAGAACATTGCTGTTTCATGTTCAAGCTGGTGTTCCCCAGGACCTCCAGGTCCTCTTCTGCAAAGCCGCATAGACTGATATTCGTGGAACATCTGTTTTCTAGGGTTTTTTTTACTGGCAGGGAACTAGCAGGTTTGTTTTTTTTTACAGTGAAGGGGAACTGTTAAAAGAAAATACTTTTTCCAAGGATTTATATAAAAGAGACAGAAAAAAAAAACAAAAAAACAAAACCAGCTGGTATGAGAATGAATGGAAAAAACCCCACACTTATTCATTGAAGCCAGAGGCCCTTAAAACAATGTCTACCATTTGGTGCAACAGTACATGCCTGAGAAGATGTGCCTATGCAGGGTTCTGCCATCAGGAACAACCGAGTGTTTCCACATCCTGATGGCTGAGAAGGTAATCAAATATTGGAACATCTTCTCCACCAAATCATCCCTTTTGCAAATGCAATCCACCTCCTTTTATACTGCTAAAACTGAATGCACTACTGGAAACAAAGAAGGTGCTGAATGGCTTCACTCCTGTTCCCTCTCAGCTTAATGAATTAACACAAGTACCCAACTAGGAGGAGGACAGATCTTATCATTCAGTCTCAAATGGAGATTCTTCTGTTAGGCTGTTAAGCAACTGCATAAAGAATATCCCTTGAAGGTTTCCACCTTGTTTCTGAATGATTAGATATTTATCTCTTGCTAACTCTGGATGAGTGTGCTCTTTTCCGAATAGAGATTTCTTATGTTTCATTATCAGAGTTACTCATTAAAGGTAGATATGGACAGAGATATCCAACAATTATAATATTTACTATAGATATTAGAAAAATGACATTTTCACATGAATAAGATTCCTTTGAAATTCTCTTGCAAACTCTTTCGCATATCTACCCAGTAAAAATGGGAATAAGTATGATATGCTTTGAAAGCAGACACTAAACAAGAGAAAAATTGTGAAATATGTTCACATGATTCACGCCAATATGAAACAATGAGGACATATAATGGAACATCACCCTCTTTGTGAGGGTGGCCTTTGAGTATTTAAATTGTCCTTGTATAATCTGGGTAGTGGAATGGTATGTATATAGTTCATGCCCTGGTGCCAATTTAATGTTAACCACACAGTGTTAAGTGTGAAAAGTTTGGGTGGAGGGTCTGGTGAGTTACTGGAAAGTTAATTATACAGTGTTAAGAAAGTGTGAAGAGCTTGTGGGGAGGGTCTGGAAAGTTACTTGAATGTTAATTACACAATGTTACTGGAACTTATTTGCATAGACCCGCCTGTTGTTATGAATATGTAACAGAGAGGCAGAACCACCGAGGGACCCCCAGAAACTCCTAGAAAGTGAAGAGAGCATGCGCTGAAGATCATTTACATAGACCCACCTCTTCATGAATATGTATGGACATGAGGGATAAAAACGGGAAACAGGAAATGTAGTGCGTGCGTGTTTTTTGGTAGAGCAGAGGCTCCGCCCCACGTGCCCAGCGCTGTTTGCTTGCCTTTTATTCGCTCAATAAACTGAAAATTTATTTGGCATCCCGTTTGGGACTAAGTAATTTATCACAAAAATCATCACATTTATTCGGTTAGTTTCAAGGCTAGTTCCTAGCATACTGATGCAACTTCTCCAGACTCCTGGAAATTGTCAAAATAAATTACTTTACAGCTCTCAATTTAAAAAGTAAACAATTACAATACTTATGACTGCTACATGTGTTAAGAAACACTTTCATTTATTCTTGTTTTACACTTACTTTCCTATGAAGAAACAAGAACTCAGGAATCAGTCTTCTCCACCAGAAGCAGAATGAGAGAGAAAAAGGTTTCTCAAGTAGTATGACATCCCACAGATTAATTGGTGTGTACAGATTAAACTAGAACTCAACATAAAGTACCAAGTTTCTGCAGAAAAGCCAGTCTTGGCAATGCTTAACTTGCTACCAAATCAGAACTTTAGAAAGGTGCAAGAACTTGATTAAATTTATACAACTGAATTCCTCAGTACAAGTCCTTAATTCCTAAATAAGGAATTTACATGCTGAAAAGAGAGCAGAAACAGATCAATAAAGAAAGGAATATAATACAATTTGGATGTGTCTTTCATACAAGGAGCATAACATACATGGGAAATTTATTCACTAACTATTTTGGCTGTGTTCATATAACAGCTTTACCTCAAAATAGATTCCAAAAATTCCTCAGTGTGATCTATATCAACACAATAAATATTTTAATTCACTCTACTTTTGAGCTCTAAAATGTGATCACTGTCCACTTCAGGGTTGTTGCTGAAGATCAGAGTCATAGAATCTCTGGAAACAGAAACTAGAACTCAAATGGTATTCATATTAAACTCATTTCAACAGCATCCCCGAAGACAAATGTAGGCAAACAAGCACTTCCACCCACCCAGTTCCCTACTCTGCCCAGTGTTGAAAGTGTTAGTTGTCGGTCCAGCCTCCAGAGCTTCTCTCCAGTCTGCCTGTCTGGCCTTAAATGTACTAAAAGACATCTTTATGTCCACACATTCAAAGGAAATCATAGAAATTCAAGCTTTATCCAGCATCAAAGCCCTCTCCCAGTAGTCAAAGCCATAAAATGTCTTTGGCCCAAGAGACAGCGTGTCACAGTTTCTCCTCACACTGACTTAACGCCTCCTCCAAGAGGAACTGTTGTCCTCTGGAGTGCCTCCTGAAAATGCGATACATGTATCTGCACATTGTCCAGAGTGTCCAAGATTGTAAAAATAAAAATAATCAACTTCACAGAGAAGAAAACAGATCTCAGTGAGTCATTCTAGGTAGATGTTATTCAAGGATCCCTTGGAACCAATTTATTGAAGCAGCTAGGAGAAGCAGAAGGGCACATATTTTGTTGCAAGGCAAGGCTCACAAACCATGAGTTGAGACACCACATTAAATAATGAGTAATTCCCTTCTTCTGCAGCATCCTCAAATAAATTCACTCTTGTTTTTCTGATCTTCTTGACATAATGTAAAAAAACCAACAGTTTTTGCACCTTCATGGCTCTCAATGACAGGTTTCCATCTCCAGTGGACAGCCCCAAGCAGAATGTGATGCATTTGAGAATTCTGCAGAGACTCAAGTTTCAAATACATGAATCCATACCATGTCTCATATTATTATCAGCCACCAAGATAAACAACTCTGAGGTGAAAAATAAAAAGGCTACAGATGCTTCAGCTTCCCCAACTAACAGAGAAGTATACAGATAAAGCACAGACAGGTGTCAGACACTACAACTATGTATTTTCTTTTCTTGTTTTAGTTTTCAAGTTTTCTGCTGCCTCTTCCTCAGAAGCATGAATCATCCAGAATATCCAGACATGAAAATTCAAAGTAATGTGTACAGTGGCAATATGAATGTATGAAAGCATTTCTGCACAGACAGCTTTGAATAATTTTACCTAATTCAAGCATGCATGTGTAAGCTATTTTAGTTTGACAAAAATTAGTTTTGCTTTACACATTTTAATTCACATCTCAAATGTAAAAGGTAAACTGAAGAAGTCCAAATAAATTTCAGATAATTGAAAGCCACTGGCTCTTCTTTTTCACTTGGACCCTGGCCCAACCTTTATGTGGCAGTGTCATTCTACAGTGCCTTTCAGCACAGATATACGAGGGACAGTAGCAGAGACCTCTCACATATTGTATCTTGGTGGTGGTCTCACAAAAAAGTCCAATTCATTTGTCAGAAATGCAGAATCTCTCCTTTGGTATGTCTGGCTGCTTCCTCCTGTATCAGGACACAGCATTCAGCTGGGCTTGTGCTGCCAGCTTAATCATTTGCTGTTTCTTGCGACCTAACTTCACCCCCAAATTCACTGCTATCTAAATATAGGAATAGCTGTATATCACAGATTAGTTCACTTTATAAATACATTATGGCTCAAAGCACTGCCATCCGTTTTTATAATCGGTAGAGAATTGCAAAAATATATAAGCTCCTCCTGAACAGAAAATTCAACCTGAATTGTCATTCATGTGCCACATTTTCTGTTTTATATTTTTGTTTCTGCAATCTATTTCAGTTGCAATTTTTATTCTTCAAACTGGGAAAGAATAAAAGGAACCTTTAAATTCCTGTACCGATTAAACACTGTGTCACACTTTTCATGAGTGAATTTATATCTGTTTGCAAGTATTTAAATACTGAGAACAATTTGGGTTAAATAGCTGTTTTCTTTCCATTTGTTCGGAAACAGGACTTCTGTTTGCACTCTTGATGTTAGAGGCAGCTGAACCCAGTAACCAGACAGATGAGAAGTTGCTGCAGCCCTGTGCCCCAAGTTCAGTCAGCAGCCAGGCCAAGCATGCGTGCCTGGTAGGTGAGCCTGAACGCACACACACACACACATGCACACATAAGGCCAGTCACACAGACAGACACCTACGCAGACGCACAGTGCTCACAGAAACGTGAACTGCAGAGCTGGCCCAACCCAATTCCTCTTCTCCAGCTGATCAAGTTGAAGTCAGCTGGTGGAATATATACATACACATGCACACAACATGGGTGCCTCTAGCAGCTGGCCTTAGACACTCAACCCAGGAGCTGGCCCAGGTCCCCCACTCTCCCCAGCTGCTGGCATAATGTTCACAGAGCCCCCCAAAGCTACTGGAGCTCAGACATCTTATCCTTATCCAGACAGGCCAGTTCAAAGTTCACTAGCATGCAAAAACACCTGCTTAGGCTAGACAAGACAGCCATACGGAAATTAGAAACTCCCTTTAACGAAAAGATGGGACAGACTACAGTGCTTGGACAAGAGTACTCACCATCAGCCTCTTTACCCTGGACACCTTTTATCTTCTTTCCCCCCTATCCCTTTGTCTTTTATCCCCTGCTCCATTTTTTTCCCACACTTGTTCTCAATATA
>NW_010125403.1:8833-10414 GCF_000699245.1 Pterocles gutturalis
AAGTTCCACACATCCTCACAAACAATTTAAAACATCATTCAGCAATATTTTTTACATAAACAAAGCCTTTCCTCCCTGCATCCCACATGCCCCTGTGCCCATCAGCCTTAAGACCTGGAAAGGAGGGAGCCTCTCCAAGTCATTCCTCTGGGTGGTTTTTCAACTCACTGGTCATGAGGGTTTCTTACCCATCACTGCACCTCTGACTCTCATTGAGCTTTTGTGCTTTCCACGATCATCTTTAGGCACTAAACACTCTAACTTGACACTATGCATAGGATAGCAAACAAAGTATAAGTAGATTTATGTTAAAACTGAAGACCGTCAACCAGTTCTCAGAGATGAGAAAGGGTGTGTTGCAGTTTAACCTTGGCTAGCAGCAAAACACCATGGCCACTCACTCACCCTCCCCCCTCCTGGGGATGGGGGAGAAAATTAAAGGGGTAAAGGGAAAAGAGACTCATGGGTTGAGATAAGAACAATTTAATAACTAACTACAATAAAACTGAAAATAAAATTGATAATAAAGATAGCAATATATGTAAATAAACAACTGAGTGATACACAGTGAAACTGCTCACCACCCCATGACCAAGGCTCAGCCTGTTCCTGGCTAATGATCCTGGAGCAGGGAGAGTCCTGAAACTGCAATCCTGGAACAGAGATAAGAGCCCAAGCATCCCAGAGAAAAAGAGCTGACCAAGAGAATGAGACAACCCCAAGAGAAGGGTAATCTAGAAAGACAGGAAGATAACTTCTGCACAGAGCTTCATCTATATACCGGGCATGACGTTCATGATATGGAAAATACTATTGGCCAATTAGGGTCTCAAGCCTAAACCTAAGGTCAAATCCTAGGCTATTAATTGAGGCTGTGCTCCCTCCCAGCTTCTCCTGCACCTGCAGACACCGGCACAGCAGAGATGCTGAAAAGTTCTTGACTGTCCTGGAAGCAACTACAGACATCAGTGTGTTACCAGCCTTCTTCTCAGCACAAATCCAAAATATAGCCTCACACTGGCTACTATGAAGAAATTTAACTCTGTCCCAGCTGAAATCAGGACAGGGTGACCTTGTTGACAGGGGATGGATATCTTCCAGGTCTTCTGTGTTTTCCCAGCTAAAAAAACCTCTCTTTCTAACTGGTCTCTTCTGCTCGCTTGGTCACTCTCCTGGATAAAACCTCCATCACGTTTATTTCTAAGACTCTTTTTTTATAAATTGTTTACTGTCCCTTCTGTGACTGTAATGTAAAGACTTTCAAATCATGGCATCTTCTGGTAAAAGTAGTCACAGTTTGTGAGTGTGATCATAACTACTTTGAATGAATCAAATTTTGATAATCCCATTGTCTAATGCTTTTCTGAAACTTTTCAAAATTTAAAGCAAATGCATACAAGTCCTAAATATTTTCAAAACATTTAGTTTAGTGGCCAAGAAAATAACAGAAATATTTATCTTCCAAGCTAACCAGTTTTGGAGCTACTAGAAACAAACCAAATATAAAACAGTATCAAAACTGCCAGATAACATTTCAGGGTAATATCACACACACACACAGAATCACACACAGAATGTTAG
>NW_010125404.1:0-32886 GCF_000699245.1 Pterocles gutturalis
CCCAGCCCCTGTGATGAATTTTCAAAAACTGTTCTTCTGTCTTTGAGTGCAAGAGAGGGCAAGGAAGTGAGGAAGAGCTGGGGTGTCAATAAGGAACTCATTTAGTAGTGTGAGTCTGTTCTCTTAACATCAACAACATTTTTAAAAGCCTTATGGGCATGCCCACATCAACAATTTTTGATCTCTCCTTCTTGTGTGGTTGTTATTTTCTGCATCAGGAGGGGTTTGATCTTATGAACCTAGTTGCTGCACTGTGATTCACTAGAATATTGGCAAGCTCAGAGTCTGTGGATCTGATTTCTCCTTTAATTTCAACTGCTCCATGCACAACTCCTCTGACAGCTGTTGCCCAGCATAGCTCTCCATCACTTCTTGAAGTCTTGTAACAGTCAGTAGTTTTCTACCATTTCATTTACTTCCCTGGACAGCTGTGTCCAAAAGCTGTCTTTTTGCAACCTTCCATTAAGACCTGACAAGGAGATAGCAATAGTTCACACAAAGTGCTTGGTCTTCCTGTTGCTGCAGATGCCCTAGGAAACTTCCCTACCTCTCCCTGTGATATTCTTCTTCTCTTTACATCTATATAGATGTATTATTCACTATACACATAATGAATGTATCAGGAACACGCTGCTTCAGCCCAGTTTGCCTAAGCTGTTTAGTTAGCTCAAGTCTCATAGCTCTTTGCATGAGATGAAAATCTGTTAGAAGCCTATTATTATTAGCCATCTGGCCTCTGGGTGACAGGTATGGACCTCTGGATATGGTAACTTTTGCTTTTGTTGTCTTTTTTGTTGTTTTTGGGGTTTTTTTCCCCCTTGTTCCTGTACTGTTCCTCTTCTTTAACATCCCATCACAAAGAGGTGTGCAATTAGCCTTCTGTCCAATTCTCAATGATCTGCCTGGGAATGAATCGGCCTGCAACACTTTGGAGTTCCTCAGTAAAACAGACCGACCTAGCTGGAGGACAAGGACTACTGAAAGCTATGGGTAGAGTTGTGCAGTGGCATAGAATCTTGCTCAGAACTCAGTGTCCACTATAGAACTGTGAATAAATATCCTAAACTGGAAAGAAGACCATCTTCCTCTCACCCTTCTCACTACTAAATGTGGATGATCTCTTGGTCAGGATGAGCAATGAAGATTTGTATTCCTGAATTGAATTTTGTACAGTGAGGTACAACAGACACACTTGATAACTGAGGATCCCTGTCCATGTTTTCTTGTTAAACAGATTGAGATCAATGGCATGCTGACTGCTCATAGCATATGCAAATTGTGAGAAAAAAGAGGAAAAAGAAGGTCTTATCTCCAAACTAGGAACAAGTATGAACTCCTACCTGAAAAATTTCTGTCCCAGTATAGAAATCTGTTAGTACTGATGAACAATTATATTTCAGGACATAGCACAAGTATGAGTTCTAAAGTTCATGCTGTTAAATGACTAGTTAATGGCCAGCCCTATGGCTGGCTTTCCTCTACAAGATAAGACAAGGTACCTTTCCTCTGTAAGAAGGAAAGCTCACCTTTTATTCTTACTTTCCTTAAAATAATCATCCTTTGTGATTACCTTAATTAACTAAGTACTGAAGTAAAACCAGGGCATGCATTAATTGCTACCTTGTAAAGAATGTTCTTGATATTGAATTTGTTGAAGAAGGCTTTTAGGCAGGTCACTTGTAGTCAATCCTTTTCTCAGTGAGGACTTTTAAAGAGAGAAGCAGTAAGTGTGGGGACTTGCCTTTGGCTTCTCATCCTTCAGCCACTTCCCTTGTAGTATATTTTACTTGTAACCCTCTGAATGCAGCTTCACCTCTTTCTTATATTGCTAACACCATAAAAGTGTAGTGAATGTGATTTGTGAGATGCTGCCCTGCTCATAGTGATGGGCATCACCAAGGAGCAATTCCCCTCTGATCAGCATGGCCATTCCAGACTCAGTAACAGAACAGATGGGCATTATATACTGTGTTACATTATGGCCTTGATCAGACACACAAGGGATGATGATCTATTTCAACTGTGAGATTGATACTACCTCTTCTTAGAAACTTCACTGCTTCCTTAAACTTGCCTTTTATCAGGCTTGTTGGAAGTAAGGAGAGTATCTGTGTGCCCAGAAAAAGAGTACCAAAAGTTGTTGAGCATAGCACTGAGCAGGAGGGAAAATGCAGAGGATACCATGAGAAGAATGCCATGAACATGTCCTGCAAATCTGATGTGGCTAAGTATCCAGGGAAGCCTAAAAGGGGGATCCATCATTTGAGATGAAGACCTGAATGTCTGAAGTGTGACATGAAGCCATACAGCCCAGGAGACACATTGCAGATAAATATCCCAAATAACTGTTCTCTAACTACTTAACCTAGGTGAGATGAGTCTAAATTGACACAATCCAACTTGCAGTCATCATTAACTGGATTGTTTGAGTGACATAACCCTGTTCTATGTTTTCTTTGCATTTGAGTATTTTGTACTAACTTTCCCTTATAGAAATCTGCTTATCTACATGTAATTTCTAAATTACTGCTGCTTACATATTATTGTCTAAAGATAGACCACAATTTTTTCCATTCTCTACCCTTTAACTTCCACACAGACATGTTGACCTCTTGCTATGGAAAGCGGAATTACAAATATGTACACCTTTGTCTGCTGCTGCCAGATTGACTGTATGCCCACTTCACATTGAAGTACTCCATTTCACACATTGAAAGAAAAGACACTCAGCACTTTCCCTGAAGTGTCTTAGAATGTACCTGCCAATATTAACACATTCTGTGGTACTGAAGTGTAAGTCCACTACCTGTTTAAGCTCATGGCATTCATCTTGTATTATCGAAACAGAAAGATTAATAAAAATATTAATACATGTGAGAAACATAGTTTGCACCCATGCCATAACTTCATGAAAGACTGTGGAGTAACTGCAGACATCCAATGATAGCAAATAGAACTGACTTTGTTTGTTTTAGGGCAATTGATGTAGTAAAGCATTTAAGCTGCCACAGAATACTTGCATTGTAAAGTAGTGAAAAAAGAATGCCCAACAAACAAACAAGTCAGTAGAAATTGTGCAAGATATCTCTGAAGGGTTATTTTTTTTCAAGATGTTTTTATATTTAAACACCTGTATGAAGTAATCACTGTTTGCAATTAGAGGATGTTCCTTTCCATTTTAGTAAGCATGATACCATTTTGGATGCTAGTTGTTGCTGCTTAGACAAGTTCAAGGATACTAAACAAGAATCTTATTGATAAGTCACCTTTGAGTCAGGCTCGAAATAAGTGTATATACAATTGAATAAACCAAAGCTGATTTTATTATCAAATGCAACTTATGGGAAAGTGTTTGAATCAAAATGCATAAGTCCATAATATTGTTTTAAATTGCCTGCCTGTATAACTAAGCATATTTCTTTCATTAGATGACTAATATTTATCTTTTGACTTCCATATAGATTTTTTCCTTGCCTGTGTGAGGTAGACATTTTATTCAAGAGCATAAACTGTTTGCTTAATAAAATCCTATAAACCCAGGCAGATAAAGATTTCTCCTTCAGGTATTCAATTATACTTGATTTGATTGCACTGCACAATTAACCCCTTAACATTGCAAAATACATGGGAGTATTCTATTTTCAAAGGAATATATGGATAGATGTTGAGATGTGTATAGTCCTTTTATTCCTCAGAATGAAACAGTATTACAGTTTAATAGCCACTGCACCAAGATTTTTTGCTGAAATAAAGAATAGTTCTTTACCTCAGGCACAGCCTCTGATGGCTTTTTGGTATAAATACACATAACAAAATAAAAATTAGAAAACCCACAACAGCTTCTACTTCAATGCAATACTAAAAAGTGAGGGTAATCAGCTTTGCTTGTTTAACAAAATATTTGAACCAATCCATATTATCTTTTTACTAATGCATTACTTCCAAATTTTGGGGTTGTGAACATGAGAAAGAAATGTACTGTTATTTAATTCCAGTTGCACTTAAGATGTTCAAAAAGCTTGGGCTTTCTTGTGCTAAACTCCTCATAATCTGATCGCAAAAGACTGTCCAGAGTTAAATCTGAGCTAAACAGATATCACAGAGCAGGAGAAACAGAGAAATAAGAGTACAGACAAACAAACTGAAATTTCTCCACAGCATCTCTAAGCAACAAAACTAGACATAAAAATTCCTTTGTTTATCATGACCACCACTCGTCTGTAATTTGTACAAAAAAGCTCAGAGAAACTCAGAAGAGCTTTTTTTTTTGTTCATTTCTGTAAATCATATTTGTAAGAGTAATCTCGGTTTAGGTGCTGTTCAATTAACTTCAGTATGATTTCTGATTTAAATCCTATTCAGTGTACATAGGAGCTTAGTCATGTATCTGAAAGATTTTGTTGTCTTGCTAAGCTTGATTCTGAACTCTTTAAGACCTCTAAAGTGATGCTAAGACTTCTAAGACTATACTGGGATGGGAAAGCACTTTGCAAAGTTAAAAAAAAATTGCTTTAAAATGGAATTCAGGTTTGTATACAAAGACTGTAAAGAACGTAAATGTGTCTCATTAATTTTGTGTGATATACTAAATGAATAACTGTCAAGGAACTTCTCAAACCAAAGTAATGCAGGAAAATAATAAAATACAATAATCAGTAGTTTTCAAAGAGAAAAAAGGCGCAACATAATTTTTTGTATAGAGATAGATACAAATGCAGAACTGAATTTTGGAAGCTTCCTATATGCTTGCTGACATAGCTATTTCAAACTAAAAAGATAAAATTTTCCAGGTGCTTGGTTACGCCACATATGCTGCAGAAATTTCCCAGTCCTGATATGGCTGAGTGTTCAGTTAGGATCCTGAAACTGTATTTTACAGTATAAGTACTGGGGTTTAGGCATTTCAGAAAGAGACACAAAACTTTCCTCTTTGAGATTTTCATGAGGGGATCTCAGAGATAGGTTCTTCAGTGATTGTGTCCCACAGACCATGCACTTACTCTTTTTTTTTTCAGTGACAATAGCAGTCGGCTGTTTAACAGCTTTATCACTGCTCAAAACCAACATGCAGGAGAAGGATGATGCAACTTATTCAGTTACAGTAAATAAAATAAAACTTTTACTTGTTTCTATTAACTACATTATTTATTTTCCTTACGGGAAAAGGGTAGTAAGAAAGGAGAGTTACTGACCTTCTGCACACATTAACAAACTGCAAGATTTTGTGTACAAAATTGGTTGAAAAGGAACCTCCAGTATTATTCTAAATGTCACAGGCCTTATAATCCCAATTAAGTGCCTTAAGGCTGAATTGTTCATCACTGCAATACAAAATAAGCCCTTGGGAGCTGCAAGCATGTGATTCTGTTGCTAAAAATGTAAAACAGAAGGCATATTAGAAGGGTTCATACATAATAACGCATAAAGGACAACATATTCAATTTAAACTAAATTTCTGAATTAAATAGCTTATTGTAATGAAGTTATTCCTATTATGACAGATAAAAGTGACTGCATATAAATAATGCTGTATGTTCAATATTTGTTATTCATGTTTGACATATGCATACTGAAAGAATAATTGTACATTTTACTCCCCCGTGGCAACATCTAAAAGTGTTTATAAATTAATAACTCACAAATTCTCATACAAATTAAAAGCAATCACACACGTTAGTCTCTTGACTTATAGCTGGACTTTGCAGGCTCTAGACATTGTCAGTGATGATAATCCTCAGTAAGTCTTTCGGTTTAATTACGAACCCTCTTGTATGCGTATGATTTAATAATTCATGCCAACTACCATGCTGTTTGTTGTGATAAAATTTTTATCTGTGCACACTGGGAACAGATGAGTAGTATTGGTGCTCAGTTTATTCTTTCCCAATAGTTCATGACATTTACATTGGTCTCCTGTGATCATTAATATGCCAATCCAACTGTTATTTTCAACCATCCTTTTGGATGATTGGCACACTGTCTGTAAAAATCCTTTTTCATAAATTGAAGCCAGCAATATCCCAACGCTTTGCTGAATGGTATTGAATTTGTGATGAAGTCCAATTTATTGGTCAGCTGCTCACAGATATTCTTTGCTCCTTACTAGATGACAGTCTTAGGATTCAACATCAAGACTGATATAATTTGGGTACTGATGCTCAATAAATGGTCTTTATCATACAAATACAGGAGGAATACATTAG
This sequence comes from Pterocles gutturalis, assembly GCF_000699245.1. Lineage (NCBI taxonomy): Eukaryota > Metazoa > Chordata > Aves > Pterocliformes > Pteroclidae > Pterocles > Pterocles gutturalis. The sequence continues at coordinate 6,204 of NW_010125404.1, forward strand.
GTTCTAGGCAGAAAGATGAAGACCAGTTTATTTATTCAGTCTGGCTTCTGTTTTTATTGGAAAGAGTTTCCATTCCAAAAAACTTTGAACAGAATCAGGCTCTCCTCCTTCACCGAAAAAAAAAAGTGTACTGTTTACATTTGTTTATGGTGGATTTTTTTTTTAAAGTCTAATCATATACAAATGTGTTTACTTCTTAATATCCCCAACGTAAGAAAGCTAATAGGTGCTTGGAATATGAATAGCTGTGAGGCTAGAAAAGCTAATCTAATAAATCAAGAGTGCTTGTGCATGGATGTGCGTGTCCTATCTGCAGGACTGGCATCTGCATAAGAAGAAACCCACAAAGAAACATATATATCAAAAAATATGTTTGTGAACCCTAAACACTTAACAGTGGTATAATACAGGTAATATGTTAAGTAATAGACCAATAACTGGCAATGCAGAAGAAGAAACTAGAGTAATTATAAAAACCTTAAATTTAACAGAAGGCTAAGTTTTTTTTCTGAATCAATATAGATTTTCTTTAAATTGTGTGAATTTTATGTCATATTTGTGGAGAGAAGAAAAATTATGAATTTATGGGAAAAAGTATTATAGTATAATATGATACAGTAATAACAAAACTAAATATATGATCTGTAACTTGTTAATATTTCTGTCACATTAGCAGATAATTTTTGTATCCAAAATATAGATCCAAAAAATAGTCCTAAATGTAGCTCTTTCCTTTTAATCTTTTCCAGAAACTTTCATAGCAGTTCATTTTGGACTGATGTAGGTGGGTTACTTTTCCAACTTCTTGTTCAACAACTGAAATGTATTTTTACTTTTTTGCCCAGATCTAATTCTGATACTCCAACATACCCTGAGATTGGTAGGAAAAGGGCTTTTTGAACTTTACTTGGTCTTTAAAGAGGCTTGGTAATGTTCTGCTTACTAACAGACAGTTCAAGCCTCTGTTATTTTATTGTTTAATGGAAAACCACATATAAAAAAATAGAAATCTTATGTAAAGAGAGCAGTCCTAGGTTATACTCTGATTTCCCTAGCAATCATCACAACTTTGATTTCAGTCTCTTGGTTGTGACTCTGTTTATCTTTAGAAACTACCTGGTGAGCATGCTTGCATTCTAAGACAAAAAAATTACTCTATGTTGTGATTTAACCCAGCAGGCAGCTAAACACCACACGATCATTTACTCACTCTTCTCTAGTAGGATGGGGGAGACAACTGGAAAAAAGGTAAAATTTGTGAGCTGGCATAAAATTAGTCTAATTGGACAGAAAAGGAAGGGAAAATAATAAGAATATATACAGCAAGTGATGCACAATGCAATTTCTCACCACCCGCTGGCCGATGCCCTAAGGGGCCAGCCTCTAAGTAGCCATTCCACTCCCCCAGCTAACTCCCCCCAGTGTTATTGTTCAGCATGTTCAGAATGATGTCATATGGCATGGAATATGCCTTTGGCCAGTTTGTGTCAGCTGTCCTGGCTGTGTCCCCTCCCATCTTCTTGTGCACCCCCAGCCTCCTTGCTGGTAGGGCAGTATAAGAAGCTGAGAAGTCCTTGATTTCATGTAAGCCATGCTCAGCAACAGCTAAAACCTCAGTGTGTTATCAACATTATTCTCATCCTAAATCCAAAGCACATGATTATACCAGCTACTAGGAAGAAAACTAACTCTATCCCAGACAAAACCAAGGCACTCTACTTGGCCTAAGGCAAATTCCACTGGATTGTCTCCACTGGAGTGTACAAAAGAAAGAAGAAATTATTAGGGCAGCTGCAAATAACAGTAAATCCAAACTGGTCAAAGAACTAAAGCCTAAAGCCTTCATGTTTCTTAGCACACATATGAGCAGTAAGGGGAATATAGCTAATAAGGATAACAACTCTAACAAAAATAAGAATAATTTCACGGTTAAAACTGTGGTTGATGTCAGTTTGCACTCTGACTGGTAGACTCATCGAACAAACCAAGGATTCAAGGTCTGAGCTAAATAAAGTATGATGGTCTCAGCAGCCATTTTAAACTTTCAGAAAGTTTGGATCAAACTTTGAATAATGACAGAAACTGTTGTTCCTTCATTGTGTCTTCAGTTTGGGCCTGAGTCACTTTCTCAATGTCAAGAAGCATTTGTTGCCAGACTTGGCTGATTCCAGTAATCAAACAATGGTTTAATGTTTATTCTTTCAGCATTGTTTTTTAATCCTAATTTTTATAAAGACAAGATAATATTTAATAAAAAAACTTTGATGTTGCCTGTTCCATGAGACTTTTCTACAGACAGATTTTCACATACTTTAGGCCCAGAAATCTTTTCTGTGTCCCTTGCTTGTTGTTTCCCAGTAACTTAAGGACATGTATTTTAAACATGTTTTAATCAGCTTCAGTTGCTGTCAGGACTGAGTATGAGGTGTAGATGGTGAATGGCATGCAAGAGTGGTTCATTACTGGTAATTTTGGCTTCAGAATCTGAATTTTGAGGCCCTACTGAAATATGTGTGCTGTATTATCTTTCCTTCCCTTTCTGCCCAAATGATTGGATTACCGAAGCTGTTGTGCAGATTTTGCTAGCAATTCTTTTGGTGTTAGTGAACGCACCAATGTACTGACACGTAGTTTTTATGTGTTATGGTTTTATGATCTGTTTGTGATTAGTTCTGTAAATGTGGATTTTCTGGCCTGCCTTTTGAAATTTACTTGTAAAGAAAAAAAATCTTTTTTATCTCAGAGATATTTTACTGACTCAGTGAGCAATTCTGCAATAGTTGCGTAGCTACTGATGCGATTTTTGACTTTTAGTTTCTTCTCTGTCTACAGTCATTGTTGGTGTGAAAGATGATTCTCCTTAATGGGGAAAGCCCCTTGGTTACAAAGGACAGTGAGGATCTGATCTTTATGTTTCCAGAAAGAAAGCTATAGAAGGTATTGCACCATAACAGACATTTTGGAGTCTGATAGCTTTCATCATATATAAAAATATATTTAAAATTCCAGTATTTTACACCTTTTTATTTTAAAAAATTTTGACCAGGGCAGGTAGGGTTCAGGATTCTGCAGGAGTAGATGTACCATAAGTAACAAAGGCAATAGCCGGTAAATCCTGGGGGAGCTCCACAGACAATTGTTACAGAGAGCGGGAGTGGGACTAATCATTCCTATTAGAGCTGTTCAGAGCCTCCTTCTCTTTGTGGTTTCTTTTTTCCTGCCCTCAGGACAACAACCAAAATGTTCTCTCTCCATAGCAGGGCACAGCAGAGATGCCCAGCCTGACAGTAAATCAGTCCAGTCCCTGTGGCTGCGGCTGGGATCATGATCAAGTCCACAGGGGATACTTCATGGAACATTTTCTCTTGCTGTGTATGTCTACTCAGAAAGTCTCACTTGAACGGCTTAATATCCAAAGGCATTGCAAGAGCTCCAGCTTGGCTTTCCTGTTTTATTCTGTTACCCTTTGTCTGAAGTTAAATCATAACTATCACCTCTCTCAGATGTAAACTTAGAAAGCAAATGAGCACACAAATGACAGAGTAGTAGTACTCTGCTTATTCTGTTACTGAATTTCTAAATCAAGGTCCTTAAGTTCTATGTGGTGCCGTGGGATTTATCTTAAGTGGGTAGCTTTTGACATTGTAGTCTGTTGTCTTGATCTGAAATTACACCTCACTCTCCACTTTCAGTGTCAAAAGATATATCAGCAGCAGCAGATTCCTCAGAGGAAAGGAATGTGTCTCTTTAATTTAAACATTGCCAATTATTTAGGCAATCTCTATTTAGGTTTTATCATCAGTTGCTAATAATATTTCCAAATGCACTGTATGAAAAATGAAATCCAGAAATATAAATGCTAAGTTAAAAGTAGATAATATTTGATGGTTTGCTTTTAAAAGTAAAAATCAAAGAAACTCATTATAGAGCATGTATATGTATTTGTGTTTTGTGGATTTTGTTGGTTTTTTTTTTTGTTGTCTTTTCTATTAAAAGTAGAACTCCATCAGCAGGGCTTTAATTCCTTTTTGTTTTAGAGATGTCAGAATTGCCTTCTTAATTTAGGTAGTGAGACTACAGAATTATTTTTGTGTTCTGCCTCAAAAAATGGTTGTTATTGAAATAGTTTTTTTTCAGAAGGATTTCAAAATTATAATTTTATTAAGTAACATTAAAAAAATAATCTCGTGGTTCTGTACTGAAGGCAAAGAATATTAAAAGCAAGGCCATCCTACCCGTCTCTAAGGAACTGTGCCCCTCCACACCATTTCCAGCATCCGCCAACACTTACCATTACTAATTTACCAGTGATTTTTGTAATGACACTACAAATATGTGATTGAAGCCCGTCACAGATATTTTTTCCAGGTCATATACCTCCAAACTACTCAATTGTTGCATTGATATCATAGTATTTTTCTCACCCTTGAAAAGTACATCTGGAGGCTGAATGCTCCAGCTCATTAGGCTGCTAACTACAAAACCATATAAATTTCTCCCAAATTATGTCTTATTGCCTCTAAATACATTTAAAAAAAATTACTTTCAGCCTAAGTTTTGAGTTGAGAAAACTTAATGTTTTCAATATGCATGTTTAATAGTCAGAACTTTTTCTAGTCAGCCTTGATTTGATCTAGATTGTGCAGATTTACTTTCTCTTTGTACCTCTAACACTTTTTAAAATAGGTGAAGATGATTTTTTAAGAGAGTTTGGTAACAAGTGTAACAATAAAATGTCATGCATTTATGACTGTCCGATTCTGCAGCTCTCTTGCAACATAATCTTTGATTGGTTTAAATAAAAATGGAATATAACATAGCGATATACACAAAATATTTATTCCACCTTGCAATTTTGACCTTAGATATTAGATGCTGCAAGAAAGTATATCAGGAAGCTTGCTTTACAAAATTTAGTTGTCCTTAGGAGAAACAGAAGCCTTAGTGAACAGCAAGAGGTCAGCTGGGAAATGGTCACATCCAGGATTTTCTACACCCCCCTCATGGGCTTTGTGAATGCTTATGTTTGTGCTCTGCCTTCACAAACTGTTCTAATTGAATGGGCATAGTGCTAGATTGCTTATGCATTGTATGGATCGTAATTTTTTTAACCCTTCCTATTAAGAGTAAAATAATATTCTTCTCTAAACTGTTCCTCATAGTTTTGTCAATCACAAATTGATTACATGTGATATCTGTAACCCAAAAACCTTTATTTTCCCTGAATAATAAAATTACTAGTAAAGAAAAGCAAAATGCTTTTGTTGATTATCTTCAAAATTCGTTATTTTAATTCTTATAAATTATGTAGCATAGTGACTAGCATAATTTTATCTAAAAAGCATATATCCAAATCATAATGACCACTTCTAGTGGAAGAAAAGTTTCCGTCTTGCTGTTTATTTTGTTCATATATCTCTGCAGTTATTATAGGCTGAAGGGTAGCAACACCACATGGAGCTGACTTCTGTAACAGTTTCATACCAAAAAATTAACACAATTATAAACACTGTTTTTAATAAGTAGCAGGAATTTTACTGTTCTTCATTAAAATTTACTTTAAATGGTAAGAATTTTTGAACCTGTAGGAATTTTCAAGACTGTTTGGCATTGTCTTAACACAGTTCCATTTGAAGAACTGATTTGTAAAAAAATTCTGTGAGGTGAAGAGAAGAAAATTTCAGTTAATGCTGGCTGTTCTTTTATATTCACCTTATTTATTTATAATATTCTGCAGGTTATTACTGTAAGTCATTAATTAAGATGATCAAGGATCTCCAATCACACAACCTTTTGTGAGGATTCTGTCCTAGCTCTGTAGACACAAGAGGTTTAAAAAGACTATGCCTACAGATTGTGAAGGAAAACTGTTCAAACTCATATCAAGATGATTTCTATTATCATAATTCTCTTTCAAGTATTGTGCAGATTAATGCAGTATGTAGGTCTAACATGAAGTTTAAAATACTTTTTGCATATTTTTTATACTCACTCAATTCTCATTGACTCAAAGCCATGAAGAGGGAACAAGATGTTTTTTTAAGGGAAGAATTGCCATAGATATAAGGGTAAGAACTACTTTTAATATCTTAAAGTACACAAAATTAAGAGAACATTCTACAGTCTAACTAAGATGGAGGAGATAATTACATGGAAACTCCTGTTTGTAGGTCCCAAAATCTTCGTGTGAAACTGAACCTTTCTGATTCAGATTTCCCTTCCTTTTCAAAAGATCTACTTCCAGAATTCCTATCCATTCTGATAAAGATAAAATCAAAGCCCCTTTGTGTATATTTGATCTGAAAAGAAGTGTTATAAACTCAGTGTAAGTTTGCTTTAGTTTTCTAAAGTCACATTTAATACAATGCAATATGATTTCTATTACATAGCCATATAACCCTTTGTATAGCAATTAATAATTTTATGTTTTTACAAGAAAAGTTGGGTTTTTTTTTACCTTATTGTTTTTATATCACATTCACAATGCCCTGTAGCAGATGGACACACAGTTCTTATAGCTAAATGCTTTGAAAATTTATCATTGATGGAAAAACATGTACAAATTTTACTATCTGACTTAACAATGTGGTAGTCTATAATACGCAGTTAGGGAAGGACAGAACTTGAAAAAAATGTGTATGATCATCTATAATTGTGCATTCATATCTATGTACATCTGTAAATTCTTATTTCTTTTGTGCATTATAACTCTCCTCAGCTTTTCCTTAGTTTAAATGACGTCACACCTGTTTATCACATTACTTCTTCAATGTATTTTGTTTCTCCATCTCCTTTTCTAGTGTTTTTCTATTCTTAAATCTTTCTGTATCATTCTAAAGCCCTTTTAAACCACTGTTATTCTAAAATTTCTCTCAGATTGAAAATGCCAGGTTCATAGACATCCTACTGTACTCTCTCATGCTAGCCTCTTTATCTGATTCCAAGTGTAATCTGTTCAACTTAACTCTTATTGTAAATGTCATCCCACATCTAATTGCATGTTACATACATACAAATAACCCTGTTCACAAGAAGATTAAAAAAAAAAAAAAAAGATAACCTGAAAATAGTTTTGTTTTTAATTAGAGGTAAATCCATAAATAGTAGTAAGTAATGCAGCATAAATTCTTTTTTATGTACAGTTTGCTTGGAAAGCAGCTATGAACAATTATATATAACTGGTTTGGACTTTGAGCTATAATACTGACCCTGGCACCAAGGCATTTTGCTGCTTATTATGTGTTGGACAAGATGATCTTCCAATCTCAACCGTGCTATGATTTTGTGATTTGGTGATTTTATGATTGTGTGACATCTGACATGTGTTTTGGTCTGTTGCTGGGATTAATAGACAAGCTGCCCGAGAGACAAAGAAAGATGTTTTGCCAGCATCTTCTTAGGTAATATTTGGGGGATGAAAAGCCTAGATTTAAAGAAAAATGAGAGGTTTTCTCCAACAGAACAGCCAGATTGTGATCTGAAAACTTAACTCACAACAATAATCCAATGCTTTCAGAAACATTTGTCAGACATAGCTAAATGCTGCTAACATATAAATTTATACATTTCCCTATAATCAAGATTATGGAGCTGGTTACAATTAATGAAACATTCATGTTAATGAAAAAATGCATAGAGATAGTGTTTTGGTCAATAAAACTATTCTATTTTGTACTACCTGAGGATTTGACCCTGAAATGGATCAGATGTGTCATACATTTTTTCTCAACCTTTTTCACAGTATAACTCAGTGGGGTTATTTAATTTTGACACTTAAGGTTGGAGAAATACTGATTCGCGAAACATAAAACATCTCCAGAGTCTCTCATGCTCATGTTTTGTCACCTGTATATTTTTTTCAGTTTATATTTTTCCATAGGTGATGAACAATAATGAGGACAACTTAAGCTTGGCAGGATGAATATGTGTGTGCTCTGCTTAGGGGCCATGAATTACCAACAGCATTTTCGATAAGGAAACACAGCTTGTTTAACACATTTGTGTATCTTAAAAGCCAGCAGAACATATGAGGGTTTTCAGAAGATTTTTTAATAGCAGAACTGTAAAGTATGTTGATTTATGCTTCGCCTTGATATTGAAATGCATTATAATTAACCTAGTCATAGTTTTATGTGGCAAAACACCTGTTCCATAAGACATGTGTACTGGTCCTAAATAACTGTAGTCTCATACTAAGGCTTCTGCATTTCCATACAAAAAAATCAATTTTTGAGATAAGGATTTATAATCAAATCAAGTTACACTTAAGCAATGAAGCCTAAAACCTCATAAGAAGCAGAAATTTGGAACTACTTTGGTCCTGTTTTCTCTAATGTGACACTGATTTACAGAGTTCTCAGGCTCTGGCACTGTGATTCTTCATTTTACATTTTAATGATCCTCTGGTGGCTGGAACCCAACAGTGATAATTCAAATCAGTAAATGGGATGGTTCCACCCTCAACTTCTTCATGGAATGGGTGGAGCAAAGTCTTTATTCCTTTAGGGGGAGTTTAGAAGGTGCTTTCCTTCCCAACAGAATCAAGTGCTAGTGTACTAACCGCATTTCCCGCACTGTTACAAACTGATCTGAGAACACAGGTAAATTTTTAAGCACCCATTGGTATGATTACCCCGGCCAAAAAATGACTTCTTTCAGAGCAGGTGCTAAATCTCCACTACACCAAACCTCTCATAATTGCTTCCAAAAATCATGTTTTCCCCTTTGTAAATAATTTAAGCACAAACAACTCGAGTTTGTAGATCTCAAATGCTCAAGTGAGATCTTCAGCAATCCTAGACACTACCCATTCCCCTTTCTAGGTTCATTCCAGCCCTAAGAATAGTACCTCCAAGTGCAGGAGCTTTCCATTTCTTCTCCCAGTTCTTCCTGGCCTGATTTCAGTAGCTGCCAAGGATCTTGCTTCCTAGAATAATCAGTATTCAGAATTGTTTAGGCATGCTTACTCTAGCCTGGTCCTCTGCAAGGACTGACATAGCATATTTTTCTCTTTCTGTGCTTCTGACTCTGATTATGTGCACTCATAATACATAACAGGGAGCATGGAACAAACACTAAGTAAATGTTTATTACGTGTAACACAGACCTTTTTGTAATCTCCAAATAGAGATGCACTGGAATCATTACTGCCGTCATAGCTACTGCTTAAAACCAAAAGGTGCCCTTGGAAAAGCCGAACTGTTGCTGCAGATGATCTTTGATGGAGTTTCTGTCATTGAGTTGTTCATCAAAATGCTTCATTTTCATCTCTGTGCAAAGAAACAGGAATGAGATTGAGTTCCATGGTTAGCACTTTAGCAATTTAGTAGTCTGGAGGTATATGACCTAGGAAAAGTATCTGTGATTGGCTTTGATCACATTTGTGCAGTGTCATTATAATAATCGCTTAGTATCACTATTAAACATTGGACAAGCTTTTCATTATAAGTCTGTGTTATTAGGAGTTTTCAGCTTAAACACATTATCCTCCAGCAACCATGGCCTTAGCATAAAAGGAAGAAAACATATACTTCCTAACATTTTCCTTTTGTTTTTCTTTTTTTTTTTTTTTTTTTTTTTTTTTAGGATAATATACTTAAAGCAGTAGAGAAAAGGTGAGAACAACTGTTTGATCTGGTTTTAACATGCAATTTAGGCTTTTTTGCATGCCTAATTTTAATCAGCTATAAACAAAAAACAGAATTAGACATACATGAATAATAAGAGTTGATTCTTACCTCGTGTTAATGACTGAAAGAGGAGGATGGGGGTTAACCTTATTGCCAGAATATGCTGCTTCAGAAAAGATATCTTAATCAAACCAGTATTTACATAAAAATAAGCACATGCTTGATTTCCAGCAGCCCAGTGTTTTGTTTTATGAAAGAGGATGAAATTAAAATTTCTTAACAAATCCACTAAAGAAATAGGCAGTATAGTGGTAACATTTTTATTTTAGAATCTTGTAGCCTTATATCTAACAACCATTTCTCTAAGCTGGAGAAATTTATTTATTTATCATCCCGGTTAATGTAAATTGTAATTCAGCGTGTGTAACAGTACAGAAAAGGAATTTCACAGTTTCAGTCTATGACCTTACAGAGGAATGTGAACTGTAATATATGGACCCAATGTGCTGTCTTTTCTGCTGTACGAGGATTACATTTCAGAGGTTCATACACATTGTAAGGTAAAGATATAAATTAAGATAGCAGAGGTGTATTTAAGATGTTTACCTAATGCTACTAATTTCTCAATACCTAGTCTTGAAACTACTAAGATGGTTCTTCTCATTAAATGTCTGATATAAATTAAATAGAAAACCCAGTTATTTCTAATTGTTTGAACAGACAAGACAGGAGAAATGGATCTAAGGCTGACAACAGGTCTAAGCTGAATCACAAGGATGAATTTCATAGCTTCGAAAAAGCCCTTGGAATTTGGTTAAGAAAAAAAAGATTAAATATCAAAAGAGGTAAATTCATTCTAGAATTTGAGAAGGAGATGGGGAAATAGACTCGCTAAAAGGTTGATCATTTTGTTTTGGTGTGTGGCAGTAGACGAAGAGGAAGAAAAAGATTCATTACAGTTTGAATTATGACAATTCCCATAAAATGGCTTACCAGGAAATGAAAACACATCTTCACTCTGGAAATAGCAAACATGATGTAATAACTACAAACCCATACAGCTCCTACGAGCTACAGGACAGGATGTGGGAAGGAAAAGATATTCTCTATACTGAAAGCATGAAATTAGCCCCTGAGTACACGTGGAAGGAAATGAATCAACATGACAAGTCAGTACTGAAGATACTAATTATTACCAGATTTTCACACACAAATCCCACAGGTTGTCTGTCAAAAGAAATAAATTTGAAATCAAAGTGGGTTATTATTTATGTGTAGGTAATACAAGAGGAAGTTTATCAAGGACAGCCCATTCTCCTGGCACAGAACAAAGCTCTCTTTCCTGGCAAGAAGAGTTCTTTCCTCTAGAGAACACTTCTTTTCCGAGAAGAGGGTTTTCAAGGGCTGTGGGTTTTCTGTAATGTTCTTCTGGGATCTTCTTTGGTCTAGTCATATTCCAGTTCTACATATTGTATAAAATCAGAACAACAACAAAATATTAAAGATTCACTAACGTTAGTTCTGTTACTCTATACTATGTTAAAAAAAAATAAAATGAAGAGTCCTCAGCATTGTAAGCAGAGAGATGGTGGTTGACAAGATTGCCTAAAGTAGTTATTTTTTACACATCACAAGTGAAGTGGAAAACATATACTGGAAGACTATGACACTTCTGATCCAGAATCAGAATAACAGACTTATTCACATTCAGCAGACATATTCTTATGACACTTACGATCAGTAAACTCCAAATGAGAACAAGAAGGTAGATGGAATTCAATGGTTGAAAGACTTTACCAAAAGGGACATCATTTGTAATTTGTAGGCTGACTGTAGAAGAAAAATATGTCACGTTCATGTTGCGAATAGAAACTTATTGTGTATCCAGACCATGTATTAGCATATAAGCTTGTCATGTATCTTCTAGAGCTGAAGAAGGAATTGAAAGCCAAGAAACATATATATCTAAGCAGTTTTGAGCAGGAAAGCTTTTCAAATTATATATGCAACAAAGTGCACCTCATGAAAGAAGCACAACCACCTCAACTCTTTTCTTCAAGGTTTAATAAATGTACTCATTTCAGACATGTTTTCTTTAAATAAATTTACGAATGCAGAGCAACTGATGAACTCAGATGCTGTCACAAGCAGGAAAAAGATTGTCCACCAAAGCACCCTTTGCGAAGTTTTTAACAGGCAATGTCAAACTTTATACAGATTGCAAACAGACTGGAGGTTTAGTCTGGCACATGAACTGTGTTTGCACTGCTTTAAACATCCAGCCCATGGTCTGGTCCCTGCTCCTTGAGCCTAATTATATTGGGCATTTCAAACATGCATTGATATAGCCTATTCCTCCATCATGGAACAGTGGTTACATTTACAATTCATAACTCTTAGAGCAATCTGTGACTAGATACATACCCCATATGTCTCTGTGCATCTTCATCCAGACCCTTCAAGAGCACAAACACTGTGTTCAGCTGCACTAGTGGCTTTCATTTAAAAAACTGACATGAGTTCAGCATGGAGGTAACATCTGTTGCATGTCACAATAACATTCTGCCCACTGCCACTGGTCCTGATGTCTGTCATTGAAAGTGCATATTCTGCCTATGCTTTTGGCTGATAGTTTATAGATCTTCCCAAGTCTCTGTCACAATATCACTACAGCTGCCACTGGTTAGAAACATCAAACTGGATGGGTAGGGCAGTACTTCTATTAAATTAGGATTAAGCTCTATGCTAATGATACAAGTATGGAGTGGTTACCTTTGCAGGTTTCTTCAGGAAGCTGCTGTGAAGAAACAGCACATCACTTGCCAAAATTTCTTATCAGCTGAGACAACAATATTGCTTCTTTGGAGTCATGCTGCCCTCAGCCTCTGAGAGGTGGTTCAGGGTTGGCAAGACCCTTTGGGAATGATTGCATCAGTTATCCATGCAGTCATTATCCAGGTTGTCTATGAGTGAATTACTGTGAGAACCTATAGGAGGTCATGGAAGATTTTGCCCACTGGAGACTGGCCAACTGGTAGAGGGCAGCAGGCAAGGATGAGTAAAATGTGTCCCATGAGGTTTTGGTTGGTATGTCACCTGCAATTGCTGGCTTTCATTTTCTCCCAAAGCACTACCAAGGACCTGCAATAGATTAAACCATTAGCCAGCCATATGTAATGTACTAGAGCCTTTAGGGATTCATCTTCACATGAAAGGGAACAGGGTGACAAGTTTTTTTTTTTGGTTTTTTTTGGGGTTTTTTTAATGCATGGTTATCAGAGCACATGGGGTATAAGCAGGACTCCACAGGGAACAAGATAGTTCTTTAGTAATTTTTACTGTGCATTCACTTTGGGACAGCCTTGGGCCACGCGGCTTCTCCGTGGAAGGTACATTCACCCAGCTGACAAAATGTGTGATCTGAGGGATAAGACATATGATACCATTCCCAACAACGTGCAGATTTTCACTGACTGCTGGACTTAGTGTAACCTGTGTGAAGATATTTGCAGTATATTAAAGGCAAAGTAGTATTTTTCTTGCTATTTACAAACTTGCATCTACTATTGGTAAATGTTTCCAAATGCAGATTTCCAAATAATCATACTGTAATGGGACTAAGTACAGTAATATAGCACTTGTTTTGAGTGACATACAGATTTAAGATGAGGAAGTCTGGAGAATGCTATTCATTTAAGAAATCATAAGACCCAGCTTCACCAGGTGTTAACTGATTTTTGTAGCATACTGAATACTCATAGCTTAAAAAAAAATATTTTTCCTCCTGGTTCACTGGCTGTGTTCAGCACTTTCCATGTTTCCTATGGTGGGAACCTAAAAATGCAGACTCCTGCACTGCTTCGCTGACATACATCCATTGTTCCTGGAAGTAACTTTAAGAAAGGGTAGAAATCTCTCTACCTTTCTTCCATATCCTGTCTAACAAACTCCTTATAATTTCTTAGAATTAATTTACATCAAAGTTACTTCAACCCCATAAGATCAAACTATTTCACACAAATCACTCTTGAGACTTCATGAGAGTACATCTACACTTTAAATAAACTAAGTGGATGATAACAGAAATGTGGAAGGTCAGCACAAGCTAACTCATACTGCCAAGAATAAGTATGTAAAAGTAACCGGAGTAAGTTAAAGATAATAGAAATTATTTTGCACTTTGTTTACTTTTTCTACATGGACATGAAATACATGAACAGCTGTATTTGGCATTCACGTCAATAAGTTTATTCCATCCTACAGAAATCACATTATCACTGTAATCATATGAAAAAAGAAGTCTGAGAATTAAACTGCTATTTGCTAATTTAATTTATGTTGACCTGAAATAGAATGTGAGGGATTTTTGGCATGCATGGGGAAAATATATTTTTATATTTACAAAGCTATCATTGACTGCAAGAGAATTTATGACATCTAATATATCTTGTCACAATGGATCGCAGATTTTACTGAAACATTTACTAATGAGACCATTGGTTCTGGATTCCTTACCCAACAGCATAATTGCAGCTGACAAAAAGCATCTTAAAATTCTTTCAGTAAAGGTGTCAAAATAATTTTAATTCAGTTTGCTTTCAGCAGACTTCACTGTCAAAGGCAAAGGACAAAAAATCTGCACTGCAAAGAACTAACTGAAAATTTACAAAGTTTTTGAGAAGGTTAAGTTAATAAATAAACTGAAAACAGTTGAACATGATGTTCACTTAACAAAACCATTTTTTATGTATTAACAGATGCATCATAAGATCATATGTAAAAAGGATTCTCAGCCCACTTTGAAACATCCTTGGAAGCAAATGGCACAAATAAAAAGGACTCTGACCAGAGCTTGAAATGAAATTCAGGTAAATAATAAAAGCGTAATTGCATGTTGAATTTAAAAGAATAGTGACCTTCACCACTAAAGACATATAGTCCATATTGAGTATGTCTTATATATTGTGGGGAGATTTATGAGCACTTGGACTGGCTGCCCAATACAGCAGTAAGCCTGATGTAAAAGTGGCTAAAGAGAGGTAGCCACTAAGCAACATTTCTGGATTAAGTAAAAATTCAATTTTTCAAAATTTATCAAGTTTGTGGAGTTTTTTTGACCCACAGTTACTCTGTCAAAATGGCATTTGTATTTATTTCCAAGAATGGCCACATGGACCAAGATGTTCCTTCCCATGTCAGGGGGATTAGAATGGGTGATATTTAAAGGTTCTTTCCAACCAACACTATTCTATGATTCTGTGATTTATTCTTCATGTTTCATGCATTTGCTTACAAGCCTGTCTGCCTATATGAGAGTTGCTGGTTTTGACAGGAGGTAAACCATCTTTGTCCTTTGCCGATCCAGAAAATTCCTTATGTACAAACTCTGCATTAGCTCATAAATGGTATAAGACAGTGTTGTTTAACAACATACCCTAAAGTCTGCCATTGGGAGATAGAACTGAAAGTTTATTGTGGAATTTTAATTTTTTTTTTTTTAATCAGAATTTTTGTGGTACATTGGATGGACCTAACTAGTTAGTGTTGTTTTTAATCCATATAAGGTCATTAAAAAGTCAAATAAAATTGTCTCTTTTAAACATAAACACACATACAAGCTTGGAAAGGATGAAACCCTAAAGTTACAGAACTGTTCTTATCATACATAGCAATACCTATTTGTTTTATTGAAATACATATTTCATATATCTATACCTGTCTGTATAACATATCTACATATATTTATTAAAAAAAAATGGTGGAATTTTAACAGAATTTTAATTCACCCTCTTATGTATGGGAATCTCTTGAAATTTAAAGTGCTTCAGAGAGTTCATACAGGATCTTTAAATGTTCAGAAACATTGCTGGTTTTATTTATATTAATTTCTGAAACATTTTGGTACAGGAGAATATAATTTACTACACACAAAAACCAATTATTTATTGAAAGTCAAAGTATATTAGAAAAACTATTTTTGAAAACCCTGTAAATGTGTGCATGCAATTAAATTATCAAGAGCTGAAGTACAGGACATTCTTGAGAAGAATATAAAGCCAGTGGATTTACAGAAGAATAAAAGTAGTGTGTTCAAGGTATCTAACTACTTGCAGTCAAGATCTAGTAAAGCTGTCCTTCGTACTTATCCTCTAGGCTACACATTGAAATGAATGGTTGCTGTAGTTTCCCAGATTTTTGTGGCAGCAAAGAATTAAAATTTGAATATGTGCATAACTGTACAGACTTACTCATCTTTATTCTAAGTGTATGAAATAATAAAATGAAAAATATGCATTTCTTGATAAGACTTTGCCCAAAATATTCACTGCAGGATTTTTCAGCATTGTCAATATTGGACTCATACTTGTCCCACTGAACTCAGTATTTGACTTGAGTTTGAAGAACACTGGACGAGTTTTGAGCACTTCTGAAATCTTATTCTAATTTCATAAATATTAAAGATAATTTAGCATACTATATTTTGTGCTAACAGAAACTTGACAGAGACTTTGAGGAATTTTAGGATTCGAAGGACATCTACCAAATATACACAGAAATGTACTCAGATTTTCCTTTCTCCAACATCTGTATGTCCACATCATAATTT
Source organism: Pterocles gutturalis (assembly GCF_000699245.1). NCBI lineage: Eukaryota > Metazoa > Chordata > Aves > Pterocliformes > Pteroclidae > Pterocles > Pterocles gutturalis. The sequence goes on from NW_010125404.1 coordinate 22,440, forward strand.
ATGATACTTTTCAGGTTCCACACACTAATAAATCATACATAAATATAAATTAACCTTCAAATGAGATTTGTATTTGTTTATTAAAGGGATCTGAAATCCATGCCTTAAGCACTTTTGTCTTCCTAGTCTACCTAGTCTATCTTGTCTTCCTTTTGTCTGCCTAGTTTATTAACCTGGAAGCAATTCCTGAAATTTTAAAACCTTGGAAAATTATGTCTGACAAGTAGTTTTATCCTTTTTTTTTCTTCTTTTTATGTAAATTCAGAAATGTCCACAGATTATGCCACAGAAGGCATATTTATTTTCAATTAAAGATACACAGTTTTACTCCTTCTGATAGATCCTGTGCTACCACCTCAGAAGCACGGTTCCACAGTAACTTTTGTTGTTGTAATTTTTGTTGATGCCAGTGATCTATGTCACTCATTTCAGACTGTAAAATATAATGTACTTTCCCAGTGATTGTATTTCTGCGCTGAGAACAGTAGGTTACTGGGCACATGAAGCTGAGTAGGAGCATGGAGATGTTATCAGTTTTAACTGTATCATATAACAAGAGCCAACATTTGTTCACAACAGTGACAACAGCCAAAAAACAGATTCTGAAGCATTTAAATTGTGTCCATTGTTGATCCACTAGACTGTACAGGGCATTTAAAAATTTTCCCATTCCAGAATTTTAAAGACAAGTGAGTTATCTTTTGTCATGTATTATTCCAGCTAATAATTTTGTCACATCCAGGAAGTTGAAACAAAGAATTAAAACTAAAAAATTATAACCTGAATAGGTTAGAAGTATATGGGCTAGACAAAAATTTAAAACATAAGAAAATTGAATTGGAAGTCCAAGGTATTGTACAGTTCCTTAACCTCAAATTAACATTAGTTTTTGACTCTCAAAGTATCTGAAAATAGAGAATGTATTATTGTAGTTATCTAGATTTGCTCTATTCTATTTACTGGTTATGCTTTGAAATGCATGATCCCTGTTTGAAAGACAGTGGAACTAAGAGGCATCTGTTTCCATAAAGTTTTGCTTTTCATGTGCCTGAATGTCTGAAGTCTGTCACTGACAGCACATTGTTATTGCACCAACTAATGAGGGCAAAGCTGTAGAGCCTAGGGTTACTTTATTAATTATTTTCCAAGTTTTAATACCAATACTCTTCAGGGAAACAATGAGTAGTTTTCAGAGAGATAGGCAGGACCATATAAGTAGATATGAGAGTCTGCCTTTTATATCTACATACTTCAGCATGTATCAGAATACTATATGAAATATTGCTTTACTGTATAAAACATTGTTTATTTCCACTTTGACATTCAGCCACCATCACTGCAGTGCATGAAATCAGACCTAATGAGTTCTGAAAACAGTGTGTCAGGATAGCCACAGATCTGCCTGTGCTGCAGGGTTATATAGACATACTACAACACAGACTGAAATTAACTAAGATAGTTGCAGGATAATGGTAAAGGAAAATAAGGTCTGGATTTGGGAAATTCATCAGAAAATTAAAAAATACCTGAACATATAGTTTCACCTGCTTTGACTAGGGTACAATCTGGTGCATAAATTAAAGCTAGCATGTGGTTGTCTTTGCTGCAACACAGCACTGTAGAGCTACCTTTAAGCTTGCCACATCCTTGATATTGGAATGACTGAGCCAGAAGGTGACTCAGATTATAAGTGTAAATAGTGTTTATGTAAAGCACTAGGCACTGTTTTACTGCAGCTTGGCCCTTTATCACCTCTCAGAGTAAATACCAAACTTCCTCTCCAAGTGCCAAAACAGCTTAAACTTTTCTGTAACTCCAGTTGGTGTTTTAACCTTGTCTGAGAAGTTTCTTTAAGACCATCATAAGTGAACCCCTAGGGATAAATGTCGTAGGAGTGAACTTGAACCAAATCCTTCCCCGATCAGCATTTCTTACAGATAATTTATGTCTTACAGATAATTTATGTCAGACTGATTTCCAAAGATTGGTTCTGAGACTGCACATATTTATCTGGTTATTTCTTAAGATTCATGTCATCAAATTGCATGGCTCCTCAGTTCTTTTTGATGACAAAGCTTGTGCTAGTTCTCTATCAAATTAATTGAAGCTTCCTCTACTAATGTACTTTAATGTCTCCTGGTATCCCAAAGGCGGGCTCATCAATCACACAATCACTCTGCTGCTGTTCTGCAGTTGACCTGATTCAGCACTGAAAAGGAACAAGTGCTTCTGTGCAATCAAACTGGAACTGATGGATACCAAAGAGACCTTGATAGACTCACTTAGTACCAGGCAGTGGTAGTAAGGCAGGCAAGACAGAGCAAGAGAGAAATGCACTAGGGGAAACAGTTGCTTTGAAGGTGATTTTTCTTTACAAATCTGTGCAGAAAGAAACAAGTGCAAGTATAAGAAGAGGGTAATGTCTGTGTATTTATGGTGTGTATATAAAATATTTGTATCCACAGTTGTTGCAGTAAGAATGTTAGCTAATTCTGGAATAAATTCAACATATAGTTCTGTTTGGGAGACTCTGAATGACACATTTGAGAAACCTGACAGTACCAAGATCCACAAGGATATGGGTCAATGGCACTTTAATTTGAATTTAATATTAAATAATTCAAAACTTTACAACGAAACACAACAGACCCCAATGGTTATAGGGGTAATTTGCAATTGAGAAATTTTAAATAATTTAAAATTATTTTTTTTTTCTGACCAGGAAGACATAGTTTATAGCACTATTAAATTGTCACCCTGAATATTTATAACTGTAAGCTTTAACACTAAGCTCACAAAAGTACTTCCCATTGCAGGAAGCTGATAAACTGATAAGCAGATCTCTCAAGCATTTAAAATATATTCTTAGGCAATATACTTTTAAAAATGACAGTGTTCCATATAGTGAGTAATGATACATTAAAGACTGCTACATACAGTTCAGGATGAGGAAATAATCTGTGATTGTTTTCTCGGAAGATATTAATTTCTAAGGACAACCATACTGGACCAGTAGGATTATATATCAGTTTGTTGATGTTTATGCAGTTTTGCAAGTCATCAGTCTTGGTCTGGAATTAGTTATGGCAAACTCACTTATTTGGCTGTTTATGGTAGATCAAAGGTGAGCTCTTTCAAAGACAAAAATGACCTTCACACACAGCCCAGCTTTAGTTTCTAATCACCCAAGGCTGCATGTATAACTAGTGCAAGGGAAAAAATTCCTTTTGTGGGCAACATAAAGAAACACTTTTTAATTGTGAGGGTAACTGAGCACTGGAACAGATTGCCCAGCATGGCTGTGAAGTCTCCATCTTTGGAGATATTCAAAAGCCGTCTGGACAAACAGCTGTAGGTGTCCCTGTCTGAGCAGGGGGGTTGGACCAGATGAACTCCAGTGGTCTCTTCCAACGTCAACCATTCTGTGATTCTGTGGTTGTATGAACTCATAAAATATACTTCATTCCTTGGAATTCAGAGGAAGGCAAGGGCAATGTATTTGTCTCAGTAGGCATCAGTCACTCAATAAAAGTATTCCTCTCTCCCTGGCTCCCCTCTGCCCAACCCTCAGATGGTAAGTGTCTTTAATGGTTCTACTGAAATTAAAGAAAATATAGCCTAGGGTGAAGTATTCCTGTTAGGAAACAATAAAGAAGTTGTGTAGAGTTTCAGAATTTAATTTTGGAAGGAAAAAATAAACTTTTTTTTTTTTTTTTCCTAAAATGCAATAAGAAATAACAGAAGTAGGAATTCTGAAATAAATCAAGTTATAGCCTAGGAATAATTTATGTACCATAAAAAGCTAAATTTGGATTTTACAGAAGACTATATGGCTAGCTTTCTAGTGTCACGTTTTTTGTAATCAAATTGAAGGCTGATTGTATATAGCATCTTGACTTTTACAGAAAAAACATTTTATGTGATTTATCGGTTAAAGGCCCATTGAAAAACAGTTGGAGACAGAAATCTGATTAGATGTTGGTCAGAGTCTCAATAAATATTTAGAAAGATAAGTCTTACTGAAATTAATGGAAATTAGATCCTTTAAAACCACTGAGAATGTAAGCCATGGATGTTTGGATACACTAAAAAAAAATTAAGGTATTACATGACTGGTTATGTGTTCTTTTAAAAGGCTGGAGTCTGGTCCCAGATTAAATTAATCTGGTTCCAGATTCAAGTTTACTCCCCTTTCTAAGAAAAATAAATACTTTTGTCTGAAAAGGTTTATCTGAAAAGGGCGTGAAGTCTTGAAGATTGTTTTTGGGCAGATTCATTATCCCACAACCTTTATTTAAATTCAAAATGTGTTTCACTTTTTAAAAGAAGGGAATTGAGTTGTGATATTTATTAGCACTTTTATCTGTAAACTATTCTCAGGAAGACAGTAGTTCAGATAAGAAATCTGAATGCACTTATTTTAAAAGTACAGCTATATATCCAATAAAAGTGAAGTCTCACAACAAAAAAAATTATTTAAGAGTTGGAAAACATGCATCTTGAATGGATTAAGGTCTTTCTGAATCTACCAAAAATTATCTGTAAAGAAACGTAACAAATCATGAATAGCAGCACTGTAGAATGAGAAAAAGTATGTGGTTTAGTGTTATGCAAAGAGATCTTCATATTAATGAATCAGAAATCTTTTCTACTTATATGTTGTGTAATAAACCACCAAGTTGCTGTATAGCACTCATGAACGTGGGACACATTTTGTTTAAATTTGTATCCTTGTAATAAGACTGTTTCCTATATAGGATGTACATGTGATATCCTGTGATCCAGTGTAAACAGAGCAGTAAGATCAGGGAGGGATCATTTGATGTGGACAAGGACAAGGACAAGGACAAGCCCTGCTTTTATTCAGCTTATGTCTTCTGTGCATTGTGAGAGGTTGCACCAAAGATATTCTTTGGTCTCTCTGTGAACATATCCTGTGAGGCCCTCCTCCTATTGCTAGTTGCCCTCTGTGCCTTTTATAGAGTTTGCTGCCAAAAGATATCTGAGTTATTTTATTTCAGTGTGTTCTCTTCAAAAGCTGTGTTCAGTTCCCTCTCCCATGACGTTCACGTAACCTGTCTTCAGTGAGATGCATTAGTCAGCTTGACTGCAATTTCAATGCCTTGTAAGTTGGGATATCCTGTGGGAAGGGGTTGCTTCTGTTTATCCTCCACAGTAAGTAGCTACTGTGTAAGAAAGGTAGTTACAACTATTTATGTTCTTAAGTACTTTTTTGTTTTCTTCCTCTTCTGCAGGAATTTGCAAAGGACTCTGCATTCACACATGACATGAGAAAGGGGCAAAAATGGTTCCTTCACCTGGAACAGCCTTCAGCATAAACCAAACTGCAGCTTCCAGAACATGTGAGAGGAGTTACTATGTGGAAGGTGTGTCTCACATCTGGGCATATGTATATATTTCTGTTGAAGGACACAATTTCAAGTGTGCAATACACTGAAGAAAGACAAACTTGCTTGATGGTGCAGTCTTCTATGTCTCGAGAACAGAAATAACAGTCTTCAAATTATGTTTTTGAAGAGGAGAGGCCAGAATTATTTGTGACTCAGGAGGTTGTGAAGGCCTTTATTGGGACTATGCTGTCTGTCTCAACATTGCTGGCTGACCACAAAACAACACAGGGGCCCTGTAAAGAACTTGTTGGTCTCCTGGAACATCTTGCCTTGGCGAACCACGGATGTTTACCCAGACGTTGCTGTACCTGTCTGACCATGGAAACTACGCATGTCCTGTTTTGTACCCTCACCCCAGCAAGTACGCCCAGACCCCAGAGGATGGAAAGTTCTCTGAAAGACGGTATGGGTGCTTGCACTACTGCCAAGTGGGGGGTGAGGCTATGCAAAGCAGTTCTCAGAAGGAGCAAGAACAACTCTCGGACACCAATAAAAGAACTGTGACAACCAGCACCAAGTGGAACTCCCCACCTGACGTGAAGTCGATCCGGACTGACAGGACCCCCAGCTCCGTGTGGTGGTAGCTATTGCACCTTTCTTTACTTTCTTTTCCTCTCTTTCTCTCCATTTCCTGCCTCTACGCGAAAGTTTTTTGTAACATTAAACCTGGTTTCTTTACAGCATCTGACCTCGTTTGTGTCTTAATCTCACTCTGGGAATCACAAAGAATCTCCCCAGACCCGACCATTCCAGGCCTGGACAGAGGTGAGTTTTTGTTTAAAGGTCTGCAAGGAAATGTCAATAAAGTTTTCATTAAATGATGGCACTGCAGAAATGCTCCAGAGGATCTGTACAAATTTTACTAATTCTACAGCTCTGCTTTTGTGACTGCCGGGAAGACACCCAAACACAAGACGTATTCGCTCACTAACTTCTATGAGGGCAAATTAGAAAGATCTAATCAGAACATGATCTTTAATGGATTTCCACATTGTCAGGATTTATGGACAAATACGTACCAGTGTACCCAGGCAAAAAAGGCTTTTTTCAATTAAATGTTTAGAAATTAACTCTGAAATTATTGTTCTGAAGTTAATAGATGTAGATCATTGATGTTCTCTCATAGTATCAAGCTTGTGTTCTAAGTAACTATTTAATCCAATAAAGTCTTACATTTTTTTGTGAGTTTGTTGCTTTTATCTGACACTGTTGAACTTCCTCAACTTTTGCTTCAATTTATTACAGTTGTCTTCTGTATCTCCTGTGTTTATTTCCTTATATTTTACTGTAATGAGAAGTATTTGGCCCATCATATATAAGAAATTTATTTAATTTTCCAGGAAACATTGCACTTGCCTCTTTTCCTTAAATAAATTGTTCAAACACTTTTTTATTTTAGAGAAGCCATTTTCCTCAAGCCAGAAGCAGTCATGCCTTACAAATGTGAAAGAAGAGGAAAGGGGACAAAGCTCTTTCTCCTCAGTGGTGAAATTAACTTCAACATCTGGATCTGAAAATTACAGCTTTCCTCAAAATCAAAAAGAAATAACAGGCCCATTAAGTACCACATACAGGGAGAAAAAAAAATTCATATTCATAATCTCAGAATGAATTGCTCTCTATTATACTGTCCCCTTTGCCACAGAGATGCACACTGAGACTTACAATCAGGCCAGATAAACACATGTTGGTAGGATTTTAACACAAAAGCAGTCCGACCCTTACTTGTTGGTCTCTGTTTTTTGTTAAACAGCATCATTTCAACAAGTTACTACATACTTTCATTCAAAACCACCTTTTCTCTGACACAAGTAAGAGAAAAACAAAAGGAAGGGGGAAAGTAAAAAGTGGCTCTGCTTTACAGAGATAACCAGTACTCCTCAGACATATTCAAATCAGAAGAGCTGTGAAATAAATATTCAATAATTTGATGAGGAAAAAAATGATAACTAAGCTGTCTTGACCTTTTATGCAGCCTATTAACACAGTCCGCTAACACCTGCTTTGTAATTAATGTGCTAATCAAGGCAGCAGGGTTCACCAGTTACCACATTTCCGTACAGATTTCTGGCTTTGTTGCCATGTTGCTCTCTCAATTAGTCTGCAGCACTCTTAATGTAGCCTCCTCCTGCAGGAAGAAAATTGGTTTCAGATTTGAATGCCTCATAATGAAGCAATCCCTTAATGTATACTGAACTTATTATGCATTATGCTGAAACTAATTTTCTTCCTGCTAGAAGTGTATTTGTGCTTAAAACTTAGACGCAGAACAAATGATTTTTCAGATCTGTCCCAAAATGAGATATTTGGGAATAGTTTACAATGAACAGGCAAACTGTCACAGACACAGAGTCAAAAAAGCTGTTCACTCAATATGCTGTTTGCTTAGGTTCTGTCCACATATGCACGCAAACAAATCATTTTATGTCATATATTTCATGTCTGCTTGCAATGTTAATACTGTTAGAATTACTGAAATATCACCTGGAAAGCAGAAAAGCGTTTGAAAACTGTCAGGTGGATAAGGTTCCCATGGAAACCAGTTTCCTGATATCCATGTGTTCAATAAAGCAGTCTGTAATTTTGTTTGGATACTCATGGAAAAAAAAAAAAAAGCTGTAATGACTTGGAAATAATTTATACATTTTAAAAGATAATAAAAATATTCATTTAGTGCACTGTTTGGCTCATGCAATAGAACAGCACTAAACTGATCAGCATTCATCACACCCAGCCATACCTGTCATGCTACGTATGATGCGTAGAGCATGCTGGTTTAGAAAGCCAAAGGATTTTACCAGAGTAAACACAGTGCCTTGAGTTCTTTGTTCAGTATATAGAGGAGTTATACCAGAACAGTGAGGTTAAGCACATTTACAATGTAGACTACAATGTCATTGAATCCTGTACTACAAGTCCCTGAGAATAGTTACCTTACACAGTGCTTCTGTTTCACAAAAACACGTAACTCCAGAACAAGATACACTTATGCTGACAATAAAGTGTAAGGCTGCCCCTGTCCAAAAGTATTTATGATAAAATTGGATGTGGCAGGCATAATTAGTGAGAAATTAAAGTAACTGAGATGCAGAGATGAAACACTGCCATAAGGCTGCCTTTGATAAGAGCTAATAAAAGAAACTACCAAAGGAAAAAGTCCTGGTAAATAATTGTAAGGTTCATTGCCTAAAAAACAAACAGCAAAAACCCACCAACCAAACCCCAAAGCAAACCCTAAATGGTTTGTTGGTGGTTTTGGGGGTTTGTTTTTGTTCCTTCTAGTTTTGATTCCATAAAAACAAAAACTAAAGCAAAATCTCTTTCTCTCTCTTTTCTCCAAAAATGAAATACAACACCCTCAAATGCAATCTGCTAAACTACAGCCAAGTAACTAACGAGCCACATGGTTAAGACCCTTGTTTGGAATAAGAAAGCTCTGATCTCTTATGAAACAGTAAGGGCTTGAACTTCAGTAGTTTACTGTTTTGATTTCCTCCTTGTTCTGGTGTTGGCCAGAAAATTCATCTTGTACATAACAAACATCATCAACACTCTCTTCCTTTCTATTTTTCATCTTAAGAAATGTGGTGTCTTTAAACCTGTTTTTTTTTAGCTTTGGTGTTTTCATATCTTGGAGCTGCCTAAGGCTACATTAGTCACCTATATCCTCAGTTGCCCAAGTTTCTTCAGCCATCTCATATCCTTCAGTCACGTGATATCTTTAGTAGCTCACATCTCTGTTTACTTTGTAAATACTCCCATGAAACACATTGTCCTGTTATTTAAGTAAATGTTTCTTCAACGTGAATATGTATAACCATGTGAACTATGTAATAAATGGTGAGGTTTTTTTCTATCTTTTTAATAAAGATGAAAATCAAGTATCTGAAAGACTAGAGGTCTTTAGTTAAAACAACCTGCAAGTGATGATTCCCTCTTTTGACATATTTCAGGTGCATAAGGGAAATAACCCAAGACCCTAGAAACAGAGACAATACGCATTTGAATAAGACAACATCCCTAATAAGGGGGGGGAAGTAAGAGTATAGACCTTTTGCTTCCTTCAAAACCAGTCTTTTAAGGTTTTCAATTGTAAGTCATTGTGTCATTTCAGTGGGTCCCTAGTTAAACTGTTTGCTACCTTATAAAGCTGATAACCTAGATTCTCTGAGTTCCATGGCTGTTTTAAGACCGTGTAAAATAGAAATAAGGAATGTGCTCAAAACTTGAGGTAATTCCTTTTTTTGTTGTTGTTACAGCTGCAGTGACAGATGTAACAGACAGTACGACAGCATATTCTACCTCTTTAAATATATTCTACTTATTACAAAAATATTAACCTGAATATACTTTGCTACACTACCCACCCATTTCAAGCCATAAGCAGAAAAGAATTTTAAAATTTATATAGTAATCCCAAGCACAAATACAGGTTGGGAGGAGAACGGATTGAGCACAGCCCTGAGGACCTGGGGGTGCTGGTGGATGAAAAGTTCAACATGAGCCAGCAATGTGTGCCTGCAGCCCAGAAAGTCAACTGGATCCTGGGCTGCACCAAAAGAAGTGTGGCCAGCAGGTCGAGGGAGGTGATTCTCCCCCTCTACTCTGCTCTCGTGAGACCCCACCTGGAGTACTGCTTTCAGCTGTGGGGCCCCCAACATAGGAAGGACATAGACCTGTTGAAGTGGGTCTAGAGGAGGGCCACAAAGAGGACCAGAGGGCTGGAACACCTCCCCTGGGAGGACAGGCTGAGAGAGTTGGGGTTGTTCAGCCTGGAGAAGAGAAGGCTCCAGGGGGGACCTTATAGCAGCCTTCCAGTACCTGAAGGGGGCCTACAGGAGAGACGGGGAGGCACTCTTTATCAGGGAGTGTAGTGATAGGACAAGGAGCAACAGTTTTAAGCTGAAAGAGAGTAGATTTAGATTAGATATTAGGATGAATTTTTTTACTGTGAGGGTAATGAGGCACTGGCACAGGTTACCCAGAGAAGCTGTGGATGCCTCAGCCCTGGAGGGGTTCAAGGCCCGGGTGGGTGG